>NC_141542.1:75184807-75336153 GCF_021556685.1 Rattus norvegicus
GGGTCTTGAAGATGAAATTCAGTTTGTCATGTTTTATGGCAAATGCTGTTACCTGCTGAGCCATCTAACTCCTTCCTAGCATCTAAATCTCCCAACTATACACAAATTTCTCAAACAGCACAACAGGAATGCTTACTGGAATCCATGCCAGGAGCCATACACCTTCTCCTCATCTTCCCCTTTGACATGTTTATTGTCTTCTCTCTGATTTCTTTTCTTTCTTTGTTTGAGACAGGGTTTCTCTGTGTAGCCCCAGCTGTCTTGGAACTCACTCTGCAGACTAGGCTGGCCTCGAACTCAGAGATCTGCCTGCCTCTGCCTCCTGAGTGCTGGGATCATAGGCTTGTGCCATGCCCGGCCTGCCTTCCTTTTCGTATCACATATATTACAGTCACAACCTCCTTAGGTGATGCGAGGGTAACAAGCTGGGATCTAAACACCAAGCAAAAACTGTATGTAGTTAAAGTTATGTTTTAAAATTCTTTTTTTTTTTCTTTTCTTTTTTTCGGAGCTGGGGACTGAACCCAGGGCCTTGCGCTTACTAGGCAAGTGCTCTACCACTGAGCTAAATCCCCAACCCCTACGTTTTAAAATTCTTAAACTTTCTATGAAGTGTGGGTTCCTGTGTTAAACTGTACATATGAATGATGCATAAAACATAATATGGTGTTGAACAAATGGCTGCTTCTTTGGTTAAGAACCAGATGAAATGTTTGGCTTTTAGGTGATAATTTAAATGTCTAATCTTTGTTTTAATGACACTTGCACTCTCACACTATGACAAGCACACAGAGACTGTATGAGGGAACAGATTTACATCCATAGATGTATGACTCATACAGTGGTACATATTAATCAAATTATCTCACTTCTTTTATCCTTTTTATGATCTGTCTTCGTTATTTCTAACTATGTAATTATGTATGTGCTGTGGCTGGGGCACCAGACACTCCACAGTTGGAGTTACGGGTGTTTGTGAGCTGCCCGATCAGGGTGCTAGGGACCAGCCCTGGGTCCTCTGCAAAGGCAGTCCATACTTTTAGCTGCTGAACCATTTCACCAGCCTACTTCTTTTATTCTTTAAATGGAGAAAGTATAGCTGTATTTAAGTTGCAGCCATCTTACTGGCTTCTATGCTCTATCTGTCACCATCTTTATCTTCTGATTGAAATTTAGCTGAGTTACTCCATGGCACTTCTCTTTCTTAATCTCCTGCTCTATACGTCACTCCCGGTGGTGGTGGTGGTGGTAGTGGTGGTGGTGGTGGTGGTGGTAGCTGTTGTTATTGTTATAGTTTATTTGCTTTTTATGGTCTTGCTTTTTAAGACTTCCTTTGCGTTTGGTCAGAGAGGCTTCTTTTTGTAGTAGACTGTGGTTCTTCAGGGATTTGTAAGGGCTAAGTACTAGGAATAAGTGTATATTCAGTGTATAAGTGTATATTCAGTGTATAAGTGTATATCCAGTGTATAAGTGTATATTCAGTGTATAAGTGTATATTCAGTGTATAAGTGTATATCCAGTGTATAAGTGTATATTCAATGTATAAGTGTATATCCAATGTATAAGCGTATATTCAATGTATAAGTGTATATTCAGTGTATAAGTGTATATTTAATGCTCAGCCATTGAAGTGTCTCCCCCTCCAAGGTCAGGCACCATCTCGGAAAGAAAGCGAGAGCTGGAAGGAAGGGTGGAGAGCAGCTACCATCACACTGACAGGATGCTGCACAAGCATCAGGGGCTGGGATGACCACACATACCCAGCACAGAGCTGAGCCCATCAATACATGTCATGTAGGAGTCAGGGGCTCACACGGTCCTGATGCTTCCTGAGGGTGTATAGGTGTTAAAGAGTTGTTAGTGTGGAGAGCTCACAAGGCCCAATATGTCCCCAAGAATCTGCAGGTAACCACTGGGGAAGGAAGAGACTTTGTTCAGCGCTGTAGCCACTGGTAAGCTGCTCAGTCTTCTAAATAATCCCTTACCCATGTAAATAACCTTAATTATACTTACTCCTTAGAGGGAGGGAGGGAGGGAGGGAGGACTAAAGTATTAGGGAAACTAATTGGGAAAACGGGGGGAATCATCAGAGTTGAGAAGGGACAAAAAAGGGTAAGGTGGTGAAACACAACATACATGTATGCAATGGCATAATGAGGCCCACTGTCATGTATAGTCATTATGATAGTAGAAAAACTCAAAAACAATGTTTTCCTCAAAATCATTCTGCTGCTTGGACCCCACTAACACCGTCTTCTCGGATGCCTGCAGCTCTGTGATTGCCCCACCTTCTTCACAGCCCTCATCCTTTGCAGTGTTCTAGGTGTGCCCGTGGCTCAGACCATGGTCCTCTCTAGAAGACCTAACATTTAGATTACAAGGCTCTGATTTGCTGGATGGAGGGTGGGGGAAGAAAACCTGTCTACCAGTTAAGTCACCGGAGTCCTTTTGGTTCCATATGGACATAAAAATGGATGTTTTAAGGTAGGCCCCACTGTTCTGCTCAGGTGAGCCTTCAAGACTACTGTCTTCCTGCCTCAGCTTCCTGAGTAGCTGGAATTACAGGTACATCTACCACTTCCAATTTCTATCCAATATTAAGTGCTAAGGAGACAGTGAGTGGGAAGTAAAGTGATTTCTATCGATTTTCAAGGACTGGTATCACCACCTTCCATGATTCAACGCCAGAGAACGCCTTTCTACTTTGAGCAACCACTGTTGTTTCCAAGTAATACGATGGAGGTTGGATAGAAATATAATGTATAAGCTTTGAAATCTAAATCTGGTTCTGCAATGCGTCTGTAATTTTAATACACACCATAGGCTCCTCTACATAGACAGGCAAACAGACATATATTACACAATGCATTGACCCTGGCATATAGTACTTGGACTTTCTTTTTAAGTGACAGCAGCTCAGGATGTCTTTGAACTTGTGATACTCCTGTCTCCATGTCTAGAGTGTCAGAATTCTAGGTGTATGGCATCATACCAGTGAACGGCATTATTCTTTACGGAAATATCTCACTGTCTAAATTCTAAGAACCACTGATTTCATCATTCTCTTAAGAATATAGTAAGATGATGATCAGGAGACTGGTGTTAGTCTACAATGACTACATAAGGCAGACAGTAACATACCCAATTTAGTCATCTCTTCAGGGTGTTTTCTGTGTTGAAAAGAATAAACTTTATTCCTACCATCTACAGCAGAGCCATTTCCCAAGGATTCTGAAAAAGAAGATGTAACATGAACTGAGGAAAAGGTTAAGAAAAAATATAACGCTTTAAATAGCTACAATCTAAAATGTATACCTTACTCCCTTTCATTAAAGCTTACCATCAGATAATTATATACACAATATCTTCACATACACGAGGAAAATTCACTGATCTTGTTTATTTGAATGTTAACACATTAAACACTTATAGATTTTTCTCTAGACTGGAGAGATTAATATGAGAACTAAATCACTGAGGTAAAACTATGAGCTGTAAAAGGAGCAACAGTGGGAGCTGGGGATTTAGCTCAGTGGTAGAGCGCTTGCCTAGGAAGCACAAGGCCCTGGGTTCGGTCCCCAGCTCCGGAAAAAAAAGAACAAAAAAAAAAAAAAAAAAAAAAAAAAGGAGCAACAGTGGACAGAAAGGCTATCTTCACTAGTTCTGTTACCCTAGCAAGACAAAATCTGACTTGGAGAAATGGGTCAGTAGTTAAAAATGCTTCCTCGGGGTTGGGGATTTAGCTCAGTGGTAGAGCGCTTGCCTAGCAAGTGCAAGGTCCTGGGTTCGGTCCCCAGCTCCAAAAAAAAAAAAAAAAAAGAAAAGAAAAAAAATGCTTCCTCCTTGTCTAGAGAATCTGAGTTGTACTCCCAACACCTGCATCTGGTAGCCCACAACCCAATGCTCTCTGTAGGCCACAGACACATCTGCACATCCATAAATAGAATAGGAGAAAAGAAAAAACCTCTGAAGTGAGAAACTTTGTAAGTAGAAGGTGCTCTTTTTTCCTGGACATGAAGCCACCATGAGCTCCTGATAAAAGCTTCCTTGGTTGTGCCATAGATAAAAAAATCAAGAAGCTTGAAAGCCACCTAGGGGACAGACTTTATTATAACCTGCTTTTGCAAGAACTATCTTAATTCATTCTAATGGTAAGTACAGCACTGCTTAATCTATTAAGAGCCACTATAATGCTGTGTCTAAGTCTCAAGGTGCATGCCTCAGGTGACTTTACTCCTATCAGACCTTGTTAGTCCCCAACATTACCATCCTGGCTACCACACTTCTAAAGCATAAACCCTGAGGACATACCACAGCACATGTTCTTAGTGAACATACTTTTTTTCCTTACTCTTCCTAAAAATTCTGTGTTAGAAGCAGATGTGGTGGTGTATGCCTGCAATTCTAGCACTTAGGAAAAGGAGATAGATGATCAGTAGTTCAAAACCAGCCTAGGCTACATGATACCAAGACTCAAAATGGCAATCAGGAAAAGAAAAGATCCTTTGTTAAATGTCCCTCTATGTTTTAAAACTTAGGCCAGCAAGATGGCTCAGTGGCAAAGGCACCTGCCACCACAAAGTCTGACAACCTGACTCTGATCATTGGGAAAAACATGTTGAAAAAGAGAATCATCTCCCCCAAGTTGCTCTCTGACTTCCCCATCTGAACACACAAATCAAACAAATTAAATATAACTTTTAAACTGTTGTTTGTTTGTTTTTTTAAACCAAAAAATCCAAACTCAAAACACTAGTGTGTTTTCTTTTATGACAAAAGAGAACTGGAGGAAAAGTTCTACAGTTAAGAATGTTTTCTGGGGATTTAGCTCAGTGGTAGAGCGCTTGCCTAGCAAGCGCAAGGCCCTGGGTTCGGTCCCCAGCTCTGAGAAAAAAAAAAAAAAAAAAAAGAATGTTTTCTAGGAGGGTTGGGGATTTAGCTCAGCAGTAGAGCGCTTGGTGCAAGGCCCTGAGTTCGGTCCCCAGCTCCGAAAAAAAGGAAAAAAAAAAAAAAAAAAAAAAAAGAATGTTTTCTAGGGTTTTGGAGAGATGTCTCAGAGGTTAAGAGCACCCCACTGCTCTTCTAGAGATCCTGAATTCAATTCCCAGCAACCACATGGTGGCTCATAACCATCTGTAATGAGATCTCGTGCCCTTTTCTGGTATGCAGGCATACATGCAAGCAAAACATTGTATACATAATACATAAATTTAAAAAAAAGAAAAAAGAATGTTTTCTATATAATCATGAGGATCAGAATTCAAATCATAACAACCAGGGTTGTGGATTTGGCTCAGTGGTAGAGCGCTTGCCTAGCAAGCACAAGGCCCTGGGTTCGGTCCTCAGCTCCAAAAAAAAAAAAAAAAAAAAAAAAAAAAAAAAAAAAATCATAACAACCATGTAATAAGCAAGGTGTCAGCCAGCCAGGATGTAGTGGCACATTCCTTTAATCCCAGGCATTTAGGGGGCAGAGGCAGAAAGATCTCTGTGAGTTCCAGGCCAGTCTGGTCCACAAAGTGAGTTCCAAGCTAACCAGAGCTACACAGAGAAACCCTTAGAAACACCAAAAATAGGGCTGGGGATTTAGCTCAGTGGTAGAGCGCTTACCTAGGAAGCGCAAGGCCCTGGGTTCGGTCCCCAGCTCCGAAAAAAAGAACCAAAAAAACCAAAAAAAACAAAAACAAAAAAAAAACCCAAAACACCAAAACCAAAGATAGATAACAAAAGAAAGGTAATTAAAACCACTCTCAGATCAGGTTTTTTTTTTTTTTTAAAGACTAAGACAAATGCAGAAAATGGTACTTTCTACGTATTACCTAGACCACCACTCTCTACCTCTAAACATGCATTGGCAAATAACAGGGGAAATTCGTGCTGGGAATGGTTGTGCAATCTTTGAATCTCAGAACTGGGGAGCCAGAAGCAAAAAACCAAACCAAAACAACCCAAAAACCCCAACCCCAATAAAAGACCAACCGCACTACTGTGGGTATGCCTAGGTGGGAGCAACGCTACTTTGATGAATTTCCCTATTTCTACAGAGAGAGCCAAGGAAACAACAACATGACCTAATTTGTAAAGTGATTTTCAAATGTCACTGTCCTCTGCCTTCCTATCTCCTCTGCACATGCTACCAACCCCCATGATGTCCCACCTAAGAGCACGGGACCAAGCAACCAGAGGCTAAATCCCGCCCAATAGCACGTCCCCAAGAAAACACGGGTTGAATCCTCTGAATCCGTGAACCAAAATAAATCTTTTCTCCTCTAAAAGCAGTAATATGCCTGTCTGTGGCACAATAGAATATGTCTATAATCACAACTACTCAGGAGGCTGGGCTGGAGAGGGTCACAGACCAAAGACTGGTTATCTCTCTTTTTTATATTTAAAAAAAAAAAAAATGTTGGGGGCTGGACAGATGGTTCAGTTCCCAGAACCACGCTGGGAAGTTCACAACCACCTATAACCTCAGCTGACACCCTCTCGTGGCCTCCGATGGCACCTGCACATTTGCACACACGTAACTAAAAAATCAGACCTTAAAAAAATGCACCAAAACAAACAACTTGAAAGAAATGCCTTTAGATTGGATGCAAATGGTATATATGACTTTCTAGCCTACTGAGTTATTTTTGTGCATTCTGAAAGCAGCTCATGCTACTAGCTGAAAGCTGGGTGTGCTTCACCCCGACTTGATACCTTGAATATTTCTTCCCAAGACTTCCACGTAGTTCTGATCCTCTAAGACTTCCAGGTCACTTTTCTCTAATTCACATTCTGCCTTCTTTATTACTTTCTGGGGATTGACCAAAAGCTGAACTTTCTCCTTCTTTAATTTAGTTCCTGCAAAAACATACAAAACATTAGAACACAGGGGCCGTGAATTCTTTCTAAGTATTTCATTAGAGTTATCCAGATGGCTGCTTGGTGGGTGAAATGTGCACCGTGCCAGCCTAGTGGAAGCACAGTGGAAGGAGAGTGGTTCTCTGACCACCATGTGCATGTTACATGGATGTCAGCAGACAGACTGCACTAAACGCGTGGTCAGGACATAAAGCTGGGGGAGTCAGTGCTTTCTCTTTCCTTAACCGTACAAAGTCATAGGCTGGAGAGATGGCTCAGCACTTAACAGTGCCGCTCTACAGACGGCCCTAACGCCGGGCGCCATGCTCCAGCTCTTGGGGGGCTGGGGGACAAACAAACAACAACAACAAAAAAAAAACAGTGCTGCTCTAGTAGAGGACCTGGGTGCAGTTCCTAGCACCCACCCGGTGGCTCACAAGTGCCTATAATTTTAGCCCTAGGGTATTCCAATGTGTAGTTCTGGCCTCTGTAGTTTACAGACATACAGGCAGGCAAAAAACATATAAACATTAAGAGAAAAGTGTGTGTAACTAAGTTAAATACACACATAACATGCCCCTTGAATTTAGAGTTAATGGGTAGTTATTTTCCACCACTACTAAGCATTCCATATTTGTTAAGGTTTTATACTGACTCGCAGTTAAATTTCAAAAGAAGCAAACTGAAGCTCAGAGCAGTCTTACTAGGGTGAATATTGTGTATCACAATGTTTTTAAGAACGATGTGCTCCATGCGCATCTCTTCAACCTAAAATCATGCATACCTCCTTCTCTATCCAGAATGTGACTAAGAACATCGTCATCTCCCACAAACTGAACGCTTGGCACCTTGGCTTCCTTTAACCGCAGTGTGCTCATTGTGGCCAACCTAAACAAAACCGGTAAGTCAATGAGATGAAGGGGTCACACCAGTGGTTAAGTTAATTGAACTTATCTGTGAAATGAACACACATTTACTTCATATTTTTAAAGGTAGAACCATACTATGTATTATTCCATTTGTGTGCCTCTCAATGATGGCTTGAGATTGGCACATGGAAGCCAAGCCCTTTCCTCCCCAGCTTGGTTTGGTCATAGTCTTTACCACAGCAACAGAAAACCAAACAAGGACATGCGCTCGGAAATCCCATTTTTACTGTTCCTTCTGGAAAAACAGAACAAAAACAAACAAATACAAACAACCCCCCCCCAAAAAAAACAAACCAAAAAACTAATGGTTATCTCTTACAACTTACTTATCACACAGATCAATATTGCTAGATCTTTGTTAATAACCAGCATAATTCAATGGCTTTTTCTTTACCTTGTAAGGTGCTAGGCATTCTGCGGCTTGACCATCCAGTCACCTGTAACTACAAGTCATTAGGATCAGCCAGCAGGTGAAGGAAAGAACCCCCTCCCACAGCAAAGAGTTAACTGACAGCAGGACTGGAGACAATTACTCTCAGGAAGCTAAAGTGGCTACAGTGGCAAGAAGGGACCAGAACTGCAACAGGCTAAAGAGCCTGAGACTGAGAGAAACATCTAAACTGATCAGAGGCAGGGAAGGCAAGAAAGCTAAGCACTCACTACGAATTTTGTTTTCTGCTGTAGTGTTATTATGTAGCCAAGGATAGCCCTGAGCTCAAAATTCTCCTGCTTCTGCCTCTCAAGTGCTGGAATTATAAGTGCCACAAAACCTAGCTCTTTACAAGTATTCTAATGTAACCTTGGGAACTCTAAGGGAAAAATAATAACTATTTCATCCATACAGTCAGAACCATATTTAGCAAACCATGCCCTTCTTGGGTCATTTTATAAAAAATCTGAGTATATTAGACAAAATATGTAATGCATCTCTATGATACCTGTATGAAGAAACTAACAATTTACACTTGAATAAAAAGGGCTTTTGTCGTTTGATACATTATGTGAGATACTGTATCAGGTACCTTCAGGTACCCCAGAAACTAAGTATGAATAAGTACATTTTTGTATATGTGTGCAATTATTCTACTTTATAAATAAGTAAACTTGTTGGTTAAATATTGAATGATTCACCAAAACTCACACAATTTAGAGACCCAGTTTTGGCTGATTCTTAAATTCCTGGTCAGATGATTATATAGCTTATTCCTTTTCATTTACCTTGTAAAGCACTTCCTGCCACTGGATAAAAATCTTACCCTCTCTGAAAACTACTCATAACATGTCAACACAAAACAAAACATTTGACTCTGATCTTCAAGGCAATGAGAGGAGAGAAAGTGTGGGGGAGGGTCAGACTACAGACTACAAAGAAGAATGCTAAGTTTCATTAGCAAAAGCTACATAATTCTTAAAAGTGCTCATAAGAGTGTTTTGTAGAGCTCTCTGCTCCCAAACCCCGTGGGGGAGAGACCTCACCGCCTGATCAGGTGGGCACTCCTGAGGCTGCAGAGCGGAGGAGACCACCAACACTGCCCATCCCTGGCCCAAGAGGCAACTGTATAAGGCCTCTGGGTTCCCGTAGGGGAGGGCCCAGGAGCGGCAGGATCCCTGCGCCTGAGACACCGTCGGAACCTGAAGGAAACAGACCGGATAAACAGTTCTCTGCACCCAAATCCCGTGGGAGGGAGAGCTAAACCTTCAGAGAGGCGGACACGCCTGGGAAACCAGAAGAGACTGCACTCTGTGCACATCCAGACGCCAGAGGAAAACACCAAACGCCATCTGGAACCCTGGTGCACGGAGGCTCCCAGAAAGAGCGGCGCAGATCTTCCTGGTTGCTGCCGCCGCGGAGAGGACTTAGGCAGTACCCCACGAGCAAACTTGAGCCTTGGAACCACAGGT
Organism: Rattus norvegicus; assembly: GCF_021556685.1. Classification (NCBI taxonomy): domain Eukaryota; kingdom Metazoa; phylum Chordata; class Mammalia; order Rodentia; family Muridae; genus Rattus; species Rattus norvegicus. The sequence goes on from NC_141542.1 coordinate 75,194,482, forward strand.
AGGACCAACTTTTCCCCTGCAAGAAACCTGCCTGGTGAACTCGGGACACAGGCCCACAGGAACAGCTGAAGACCTGTAGAGAGGAAAAACTACACGCCCGAAAGCAGAACACTCTGTCCCCATAACTGGCTAAAAGAAAACAGGAAAACAGGTCTACAGCACTCCTGACACACAGGCTTATAGGACAGTCTAGCCACGGTCAGAAATAGCAGAACAAAGTAACACTAGAGATAATCTGATGGCGAGAGGCAAGCGCAGGAACCCAAGCAACAGAAACCAAGACTACATGGCATCATCGGAGCCCAATTCTCCCACCAAAGCAAACACGGAATATCCAAACACACCAGAAAAGCAAGATCTAGTTTCAAAATCATATTTGATCATGATGCTGGAGGACTTCAAGAAAGACATAAAGAACTCCCTTAGAGAACAAGTAGAAGCCTACAGAGAGGAATCGCAAAAATCCCTGAAAGAATTCCAGGAAAACACAATCAAACAGTTGAAGGAATTAAAAATGGAAATAGAAGCAATCAAGAAAGAACACATGGAAACAACCCTGGACATAGAAAATCAAAAGAAAAGACAAGGAGCTGTAGATACAAGCTTCACCAACAGAATACAAGAGATGGAAGAGAGAATCTCGGGAGCAGAAGATTCCATAGAAATCATTGACACAACGGTCAAAGATAATGTAAAACAGAAAAAGCTACTGGTCCAAAACATACAGGAAATCCAGGACTCAATGAGAAGATCAAACCTAAGGATAATAGGTATAGAAGAGAGTGAAGACTCCCAGCTCAAAGGACCAGTAAATATCTTCAACAAAATCATAGAAGAAAACTTCCCTAACCTAAAAAAAGAGATACCCATAGGCATACAAGAAGCCTACAGAACTCCAAATAGATTGGACCAGAAAAGAAACACCTCCCGTCACATAATTGTCAAAACACCAAACGCACAAAATAAAGAAAGAATATTAAAAGCAGTAAGGGAAAAAGGTCAAGTAACATATAAAGGCAGACCTATCAGAATCACACCAGACTTTTCACCAGAAACTATGAAGGCCAGAAGATCCTGGACAGATGTCATACAGACCCTAAGAGAACACAAATGCCAGCCCAGGTTACTGTATCCTGCAAAACTCTCAATTAACATAGATGGAGAAACCAAGATATTCCATGACAAAACCAAATTTGCACAATATCTTTCTACAAATCCAGCACTACAAAGGATAATAAAGGGTAAAGCCCAACATAAGGAGGCAAGCTATACCCTAGAAGAAGCAAGAAACTAATCGTCTTGGCAACAAAACAAAGAGAATGAAAGCACACAAACATAACCTCACATCCAAATATGAATGTAACAGGAAGCAATAATCACTATTCCTTAATATCTCTCAACATCAATGGCCTCAACTCCCCAATAAAAAGACATAGATTAACAAACTGGATACGCAATGAGGACCCTGCATTCTGCTGCCTACAGGAAACACACCTCAGAGACAAAGACAGACACTACCTCAGAGTGAAAGGCTGGAAAACAACTTTCCAAGCAAATGGTCAGAAGAAGCAAGCTGGAGTAGCCATTCTAATATCAAATAAAATCAATTTTCAATTAAAAGTCATCAAAAAAGATAAGGAAGGACACTTCATATTCATCAAAGGAAAAATCCACCAAGATGAACTCTCAATCCTCATCTTTGATTGGTTTATATACAAGTGTGCAATTTCTAGGCTTGAAAGTAAAATGATGCTATCTGGTGCTGGATAGAGGAGCCTTATTTTTTATTATGGCAGCTTGCTATTTTTGTAACATGGTGATTTGGTTGAACACAATAAAGTACAGTAGTAACTGATCTCCCCCTCTTCCTGGATGAGTGAGGAGATGATTAAATGTTGATGTCAGCATCCATGAGCATATTCAGATGAGCTTCTGCTTCTGTTGAAAAGGATGCTGTGTTTGATTGTGGTCCGAAGCTTTGAAGCACTACTTGGCATCTCCTTCCTTGGAGGTCTCACTGTTTAAACATAACAGATTTGATAGCTTGTTGGTAAAGTGAGGTCCAGCTTGTCTCCACTAGGTCATCTTCATGTGAATCTGGTGGTTATACGGTTTTGTTCTAGGGATATTTCATTTTTTTAATAACGGTTTTAGCTGACATTCATGGAGAGAATGAATCCTTAGAACTGTGCCACTAGTGAAAGGAAATCCTGTCTAGAGTATGTTTCTTTACAAAGCTGTGTCACACCATCCTTTGGGCCCTCTGCTGGAAAAGTAGAATCAAGTCTCAAATAATGCCTTTTAAATTGTATCCTCTAGTATTATAGATGTAGGACAGTACTGTATCATACCTCTGTGGATGTAAAATAGCTTGTACCTGCTTTATGATACGTAGTAGTGACCGTGCTTTATCAGAGCTGTTTTTAATGATGTTGCTCAGAATGTTTTCTTTCCAGATGATGATTGAGAAGCTAATTAAAAAAAAAAAATGGTGCCAGGTACCACAAGAGTAACAGAACTGTGCTGTTTTCTCGGGTTTTGTTTTTTTACTTTTTTTTTTTTTTAATGGAGTATGCTGGATGTCTCTACAGTTTTGTTCAGATGACTGCAGAACCTGGAAAAGCTGTTGCTGCTGTTGATGCATAACACTGCTATTATTGGTCTTTTTATATAAATATAAATATATATATACAGATATATAATTTGAATTTTTTGAAACTTTACCTGTGCTGTCAACTTTGGAAAAAAGTATCCCCGTTTACTGTGTTGAGTTGGCACTGTACAGAAATTAACAGCCATATTGGTCCAGAAATGTTGAACTTAAGTTTTTTCCATTTGTACAGGGGTAACACACTGTATTAAATATGTAAGGTCTTATATACGTGGGTTTGATTACAAAAACTAATAAAGTATTCTCTAAATTAAAAAAAAAAAGAAATCAATAAAAAAAAAAGTGTTTTGTAACTGTATTGTGATGTTCTCAGCCAGGAACTTTGTAGGTGACAGAAACATTGTATTGAAATGTCAAAAAGGCCGGATATGCCTGCTCAGCCTTATTTGTATCCAAATGCATTTATACAACATACCCGATTTTAAAGATATCTTACGTAATGCAAACAAAATCACCCCAGTTGAAATTTCTACCAAGATCTCATAAGAGAATGTCCCCTTTCCCACAATTCCTCAGAAAAACACTACCTAACAAACACACAATAACATATCAATAAGGAAAGCTGACTGGACAGCTCAGTGGACAAAAGCACTTGTCCTACAAGCGTCAGAATGGGAGCTGAGATCCCTGTAGCCGTTCGAAAGTTGAGGAGCGCTCAGAACTGGGAAGGTGGAGAATAGGGATCCCTGAGGCAAGCTGGCTAACCAACAAAGACCGGGTTTCAGTATGACCCAGTCTCAGTTAAGAGCGATCCAGAAAGACATCTAAAATTAACACACACTATCCGCACATATGCACCAACATCCACACGAATGCACACACCCACAATCAACCAATGAAATACAGATATTCACAGTGAACAACTATAACGGATAGTGATTATCTACAGGGTTAAAGGATCAATTCTCTTCACAGTCAACTACAAGGCAGCACCAATTGTTGGCAGTCACACGTTTTCCTCTGGGAGTAAACACAATTTTAACACCAAGTATAGTCCCAAGGAGACCGTTAGGGACTCCTGGTCGGGTCGAACAGAACAGACTTCAGCGGTCATTCTATCCCGCGATCCCTTGGGCCACATCCCTCAGGGTTCCCTCTCCTCTGGCAGAACACTGCCATTTTCGTTACAGTTCCTTACAATTCTCTTTCCAAATAAAGGGCCGTATTAGCCGGAAAGCAAGTATGGTCCGTTCAGGAGACCTCGCGCCACAGGACAGGTTCGGCTTTCGCAGACGTCGCCTCTCACAGATGAGGCACCCTAGAGGGGCTGTTCCCCAGTATCCCCACAGCCTGCGCTCTGCGGTTTCATCATTTCCCGCCACGGTGGGCGAGCTGCGAGGCCACGGGTGGCGGGAGAAGCGCGCAGGGAGCCGCGGCTGCATGAGGAGTGCATCCGAACTCACCTCTTGAGTCAGAGCCGGCGGAAGGAAGAACGGCCGCGAGGCTCACACGCGCGGCCAGCCAGGACTCCAGCCGGCGCGGGAAACCCCAGAACGGCCTGGGGAGGCCGGCGTCCAGGAAAATATCGACTGGCACAAGCCGAACCTCGGAGCCCCAGCAGGGTAATGGAACTGCGCGCAGCACACCGAATCCCTCGCCCGCCCGTGGGCGGTGCCCTAAGAGACCAATGGGGAGCCGAGTCGCCAAGAGCGACGGCGCCCCAAGCCCGTTGACTCGGGCCAAAAGGACTTAGCTCAGTCGGAAAACAGATCCCCCGCCCACCACCACCACCAATAGTGGGTTCCGGGGCTTTCCTTTTCTCTTCCGTTTCCGTTTCCGGGGGAAGGGACCAGATGCGGAGCGCTCTGGATCGCTCCTCCAGAGAGGTACAAGTAGGAGCTAGAGGTCTGGGGGTTTAGGGGAAAGTTCCCGTTTGTATGATTGGTTGGTGTTTAATGTCAATCTTTTTTTTTTAAAGACTTATTTGTTTGTTTATTTATTATAAGTACACTGTAGCTGTTTTCAGACACACCAGAAGAGTGCATCAGATCTCATTACGGATGGTTATGAGCCACCATGTGGTTGCTGGGATTTGAACTCAGGACCTCTGGAAAAGCAGTCAGTGCTCCTAACCACTGAGCCATCTCTCCAGCCCTTAATGTCAATCTTAATGTTAGTCTAGCTACTCTGAGGAAAAAAGATAAAGAAAATGGATTCGTTTGAAGAACAACACATACCTGTTCTCATTTGAAGTAAAGGATCTCAAGGGTTTGAGGGAGGGCAGAGTCAGAGCGTGAATGAGAAAATAGAACCATACAACTAATGAAGTAGATGAAATATAAGAGAAAATGAGGAGGAAATGGAACGAACCCAGCTGGGATACATGAAAATATTTGTTCACTAACAGGACTACGTCATTTGGATTCGCTTATTCCAAACAGCGTAGCGTACTTAGTACCAACAGTAAAAATGCAATACTCAGGTAGAGGCACCGCTGGATAACTGAGCTTCTGGGTAGTTGAACGAGAAGATACTGATCGGATTGGGGAGAGTGCTACAACAAGGCAGCTGAATACTTACATGTTCTTGCCGATAGATATAAACACACAGGCTAGAAATATGTCTATGGAGCACAGCAGTGTGATTTTAGAGAAAAATCCCAAAGTTCCACCCTTTGTATTACTTAATTGGGCTCTGAAAATGAAGCTCACAACTTAGGGTTGGTTCACTATCTTAATACCACCTGGTGTTAGGTTTTTGTTTTTTTATTTTGTTTTGTTTTTAAGCTTATCAAGGACTGTCCTGGGCTAGGTTGGTAACCGGGCTGCCAGGTGGCCTGCCAGTGGCTTGCTTCTAGGTCTTACCAGAGCTACCTGGTGGCAAATTTTCTATCTCACATGCACTGAATTATTTCAAGACACACACATTGTTTTCTAAGTTACAGGGAATGATGTTTAAGTTATGTTCCTAACACCAGGGCACAGGAGTATATCATTTAAAAACCAGAAGGAATCAGGAAGACTCTTAAAGGAAGAGATGTGAAAACTAAGGCCTGAATTGATGTAAGTTTTCCAGGAAGAAAGGCAGAATGAAAGTAAAGTGTCAAAGTTTCTGATATTATGAATTACAAGCTGGTACTTAGGGCACCGCTCACATGCTTATCGAAAGATTACCTCTGGAATATCATAGTGGGAAGGAAGAGATGAGTCAGGACTTTTTGGAAGCTGTTTAGAGCAGTGGTTCTTAACCTTCTAATGCTTCAACCCTTTAATACAGTTCTTATGTTGTGACCCCCAACTATAAAGTTATTTTTGTTGCTACTTCATAACTGTAATTTTGCTACTGTTATGAATCCTAATGTAAATATTTCTGGAGAGGTTAGCCAAAGGGATTACACCCCACAGGTTGAGAACCACTGGTTTAAAGACTCGAGTTAAGAAATGTAAGGATAGTTTTGATACATCCGTATTTCACTTCTGTTGGAGAAATTGTTTAATCCCCACCCAGATTACTACCTACTTTTGAGCATTCAGTTCCCAGACAAAACACACACACAACCTTTATAAACATTTAAACAGCAAGAACTGGGCAGATTCCTACCCTCTATGCTATTAGAATCCACTCTCCTACAGATAACCCGAGTTATTACTTACTGTGCTTCATCAATAGAAAGGAATGCATACTGGGTACTGCTGAAGGGCTCCAACTTGACAAAACAGACGACATCTTGTAACCAGGCCTCCATTTTATACACTAGGCCCTGTCCTAGTGTATAGATTAAACTCTAATTACTGTGGGAAAAAAAAAAAACTGTTTCAGGAAGGAACCTCCCTAGACATGGGCCAGCAGCAAGAAAATACCTAACATCTATATATAGATGGATATAGATAAACTGTTTAAGCCAACGGAAATCATTGTTAGCCAATCATGTAACTGCCAAGTTGATAAGCCCCTCACCCTGCTGTAACCGAAATAAAAAGGTTGAACCTTAGGTGCTTGAGGCCTTCTGTGCTACCTCACTTGGACTTTGAGGGTCCAAGCTTGAGGTTGAATGAATTCTACTTTTGGTCTTTGGGGACCCTTGGATCTGGGCATAACATTTGGGGACTCATCTGGGATCCTCAAGCACCACTTCTCCCAGAACCCCTTGAATTGTTGAGTCAAAACCTGGTTGGTGGGTGTCTGAATGTTTGTCCTATGTCTCCATGTCTTGGCACTCCACCCTTAATACGAGTTGTCCGCAGGTAGTCTAGGTGTACCCCCTGGACAACCCTGGAGCCAAGAGACTTGGGAGATACACCAGACACCCCTGTAGGGGATTAGATCCCCCTCATAGACTTGAACAGATAAATTGGGTTGCTCCTGAAACACTGCGTAAGGTGTTGCCTCACTTTCATTTTTGCCTCCAATCACCAGGAGGACTGAGTGCCTTATCGTCTTTCATCCTTCTGTTTGCTATCTTTCTGACTTTGTGACTGATGTCATGAGACAGGCTCAGACCACACCTTTAACTTTGTTCTTAGACTATAAAATTATCACTAGAAGTCTAGGCTTAGATGTTAAGAAGGACACACTAACCACTTTTGCATGAACAAATGACCAATTTTCAATGTTGGCTGGCCCCCAGAGGGGACTTGCACATACTCATGATTTTTAGGACCAAAGACATTATTTTTGGATGCCTGAGACACCCAGACCAAGTCCCCTGCATCACTACCTGGCAGGATCTGGTCCAGGAGCCACCAGAATAGATCAAGGACTGCTGCCGCCAGACCAGTCAAGCACTCCATACTTGTCCTGGAAAACTATGAGAAACAAAAGCTGAAACTAACCCTACTGACCCTCTTTGTCCTGTCTTGCACTGAGGAAGACCTCCTCCTCTCACCTCTGCCTTACCAACCCCTACTAATCCAGGGCCTCAACCTGAGGTCCCAGGAGGGGCTCAAGGGTTCCCCTTGGTGAGCCCACCTCACACCCGAGGGAAAGCCCAACTAGAGCTGCCTCGATTGCTCAAGGCCAAGCCAATGTTCTCCCCTTGAGGGCAATGGGCCCCCAAGACAATGAGGGAAACCAACTGATACAGTATTATCCCTTTGCCACTAGTGATCTATGGAACTGTAAACATAGAACACTGAGCTCTCAGAGAAACCAGGTGCATTAATTGACTTACTAGATTCTGTCATTTTTACCCACCAGCCCACCTGGGGTGACTGCCAACAGCTCTTGCAGATCCTCTTCACTGCTGAGGACCAAGAGAGAATTTTAAATGAGGCCCAGAAATTGTTTCTGGGAGCAAATGGGACCCCCTACTACTAACCAAGCTATGATCAATGCAGGCTTTCCCTTGACCAGACCAGACTGGAACTTTAACTTGGCAGAAGGTAAAGAGAGGCTTCAGGTCTACCACCAAACTCTAATGGGAGGTCTCAGGGCAGCTGCGCACCGACCCACTAATTTAGCCAAAGTACATCATGTGCAGCGAGAAAAGACAGAATCACCTGCAGCCTTTTAAGAAAGGATTAAGGAGGGCTATTGCACCTACACGTCCCTAGACCCAGAGAATAAGTCAGCAGTCATTATGCATGGCCTTTGTAAATCAGGGCACTCCTGAAATCAGGCACACACTGCAGAGAACAGATAGGCCAGGAAATAAGAGTTTGCAGGAATTGCTGGTGGTAGCCGAGAAAGCGTACAAAGACAGAGATACACTCGAGAAGAAACACTTACGAGCTATGACCACTGCTAATGAGCAACAAGCTCTCAACTTGGCCAAGATCCTTGTAGCCATATCAGCAGATTCTCCAGAAACACTACCAACTGCACCATCTTGTGGTCAGAAAACGTAAGTGGCCTCAACAAGAGGGGAGCCAAAAGCTCCAAAAGAACGAAATGCACATTGAAAGAATATGGGATGTTGGGTCAAGGATGTCCCCAAGAAACCTCCAAGGAGGGACCAAGACTGGGAGCACTTGCAGGTCCTTAAGTTGGAAGAACTTAGTGATTAGAGGCGACAGGATTCAGACCCCCTTCCCAAACCCAACATAACCCTTAAAGTGGAGGGAAAACCTATTAATTTCTTAGTAGACACAGGGGCACAGCATTAAGTCCTCACCCAATCTCTTGGCAAATTGTCCTCAAAGAAATCAAGGAGCCATTTGTATGAATCGGGATGCATGAACTATCAGAAGAACAGTTGATCTCTGAATGAGCCAGGTATTCCACTCCTTCATGGTCATACCAGACTGCTCCTACTCCCTTTTGAGGAGAGATTTGCTGTCTAAGATAGGAGCTCAGATCTCCTTTGATCAAAAAGGGACCTCTGTCACAGATCCCAGAGGGCTCCTCATTCACATACACACCCTGTCTCTAAAGATAAATGCAGATTGCACTGAAGACCTAACTCTCTCTGGAATGAGATCTCAACTTGGTTAAATAAATTCTTCTCGGCTTGGGCAGAAACCAGAGGAATGGGGTTGGTGGGCCATAGGTCACCCATTTGGATTGAACTGAAACCAGGGACAGGCAACTCCTGCCTGAATAGGACAGTACCCAATGCTCCCAAGAAGCCAAAGTGGGTGTCACACATCAGAAGGCTCAGGGACCTGGACATACAGTACTTTGTTAATCCCCATGGAATACATGCTTCCTCTCCATTGAGAAACTGAACTCCAATGACTATAGTCCAGTCCAGGACCTCAGAGAGGTAAATAGAGTTATAGACATACATTCCATGGTACAAAACCCATATATCCTCCTGAGTTCATTAGAATCTTCCAGGAGTTGGTTTACAGTATTGGGCCTCAAAGGGGCCTTCTTTAGCCTGCCCTTCGGCCCCCCAGAGCCAACCTCTGCTTACCTTTGGATGACAAGACCCTGAGAAATAATTCAATGGGCAACTAACATGGACCAGTATAGGGGGGAGGAGCTGATACTAAAATCTGATTCCCTAACTGGTTCCTGATTGTTTCAATAAAGACGTCGGAAGCCAGTTGCTGAGAAGAGGGAGACGTGGAACTTCCAGATCCCAGGAAGAAGAGAAGGAACACAGGGAGAGAGGAGGTCTTTTTGGTAGGCTTTGGAAGGAGAAGCATGAACAACCATGTAAGACCTCGAGGCACCTCGGGTATGAGGTACCTAGGGCATGCAGCCTCCACCTTGGGCGGGGGCTGAGGAGGTTGGCGGGAGCTAGCTGTTAGCTGATAAAATTAGGGCAGGAGATTTCTTCGCCCAGCCATTGTGTTATCTGTCTAGTTTTAAAATATAGGGCTGGAGAGATGGCTCAGCGGTTAAGAGCACTGACTGCTCTTCCAGAGGTCCTGAATTCAATTCCGAGCAACCACGTGGTGGCTCACAACCATCTGTAATGAGATCTGATGCCCTCTTCTGGTGTATCTGAAGAAAGGTACGGTATACACATATAAATAAAATAAATATTTAAAAAAATAAAATATAAAACTGTCTACTGTTTTCCACCCATGGGGCTAAGATTGCCAGGAGGAGAAAGAGGGCAGCTGGAGTGGTGGTTGTCAGCCCCGGAGAAACGGGACAATTGGAGTGAGGATCTCAGAGCTAAACCAGAAGAAGTCCGAGTGCAGCCCTGGGCAAAGGAACAAGCGTGTTTTTAAAATTACACGCAACAGACCAGAGTGCCACAAGGATTCAAGAACTCACTAACCATCTTTGATGAGGTTCTGGTAGACTACAGGTGAGAATACCCCCGTACCACCCTCTTGCAATATGTAGATGGCCTCTTGGTGGCAGCAGCAGAGACCTGGGAAGAATGTCAATGGAGTACTGAGGACCTGCTAATGACACCGGGGAAATTAGGCTATCAGGCATCAGCTCAGTAGGCTAAAATCTGCCAAGAGGTAAACTTGGGAGCCTAAAAGGTAGTCAGTGATAGCAATCGGAGGCCCGAAAAGAGACCATTTTGAAGGTCATCACAAGACAGGAGTTCTGAGAATTCTTGGAGTTGGCAGAGTTCTGCCATCTTTGGGTCCATAATTTTGCAGAATTGGCAAAGCCCCTCTATGAGGCCACCAAGGAAAAAGGAGCCCTTCCAGGGCATGGAGGCCCAGAATTACACTTTCAATAGACTCTAACAAGCTGTATTCATGGACCCCTGCACTGGGACTACCTGATATTCAACCCTTCCAACCATATACAGACGAAAACAAAGGCATAGACAGCTAAAGGAGTCCTCACTCACGTTAGGCCCCCGGAATTGCCCAGTGGTATACCTACCAAAGAAGTTAGACTCTGTGGCCTCTAGGTGGTCTCCCATTTGAGAATCATTGCTGCCACAACCCTGATAGTCAAGGATGCAGACCAGTCGACTCTGGGACAAGAACTTTACATTACCACTCCCCATACCCTTGAAGTATTTCTCAAACAATCTCCAGATGAATGAATGAAAGCAATTCATGCACTCACCACCAAAGCCCGCTGCTAGCCAACCTCCTCCCTCCTCTCCCCCAACCCTCCCTCCACACGTATCCATTTTCTATCAAGCATTGCCTTGAACCCAGCACCCCTGCTACCAGACCCAGATTTGGAGACCCCACACATGGTTGTGTAGTCATACTAAGCCAGGTGCATGGGCTCAGGCAAGATCTAATGGACTAGTGGCTGCTGAATGCAGAAGCCACATGGTTCACAAGACAGTAGCAGCTTTGTGTGTGAGGGACAACGGCATGCAGGGCTTTGGGACAAGTGGATCATACCACCAGACAGAAGAACTGGTAAGGTTGAAGCAGGTTCAAAACCCTGGTAAATCTTATAATTAAGAACATTAACCAGCTCCTGGCCAGACTGCCCTGGAACACGTGACCCCCAACACCCCACTAGGACAACCATGACAATCAGTCGTGTAGGGACAACACGGGGTCCTTCTCCACGCAAATAAAGCATACCTAACATCTCAGACTGAGCCAATCCTATCCCCGAAATGTTTATAAGGTCCCTGTCTCAAGGTTGACAAGATTGCTACCTGGATACATCACACAAATGCCCCTCTTGCAGACCCACATCCAGACCCAGGGGATGTGTACCCATGATGGCATGTCACCAGAGACCAAGGAAATCCACTAAAACTGAAACTCCAGCGTTCCCAAGCCTATTGACACAGGCTGTCAGAATATATCTTGCTTCCAGGGTTGCTGGCTCTCTCCCTGGTTCTAGCCCTCACCAGCCTTGGAAGCTAACCTGGACTCTGAGTGATGCATCCGCAGGTGACATTCTCCACCAGCAGAGCAAGACTATGCCCCTTGGCACCTGATTCCCGGACTTCTACTTCTACTTCAACACAACTAATCTATTTGGACTCTCCTGGGCTGATAGATTGCTCAACACACATCACTTCTGTTTGCCCTGGGTACAAAAAACAGCAAAAAGGCCAGGCAGTGACAATGTGGGGGAGCTGAATTCTTCTTCTGCTCCTCTTGGGATTGCATGAGTAAGGGACGCATTTGGTGGGATCCCCCTGTCAAGATCGACTTTGAGTAAGTCTGATGACCAAATCAACTCTATGGGCATTCAATCCTCTTGCCACTGAACCACAGACACTGGGCAGTGCAAACCCATCCTCATTAGGTTTACACACTTGGGGGAAAGGCTAATGAATTGGACTGAGAAGGCCAGTGAGTAACAGAAGATCAGGAAGGCATGCTTTCTCTTAATTTCTCTAAGGAGTCAGAGGCAACTTTTGTAGCATTAAATTACAGGGGTTTAGCATCTTTTAGATTCAAGATTTCTTGATGCAATTGAATTAGATATAACACTTGCAAGATTCTGAAACATTGACTGGAGGCCTTCATAACAAATGAAGGTTGATGAAGTACCATGTCCAACACACAATTAGTCAAGGTACAGCCATAGCAAGTGACATAGAATCTAAACCCAAAAATAAAGATGTTAGGTTTCCCTACAATAATGCATATGGCGGGGGAATGCAGGCAAGTACGTTTCCCACTGATGTCAGTCTGAACCCAGGATTCATCTCTGTTTATTAGCTGTGTTAGTTGCTTTAATCTCCCCCAAAGCCACAGCAAGTTTCCAGACGTAAGTCTGCGGCGATCCAGAGTTTATCTAGCGAAGTCCTGCACGCAGTCCTTTTTGCCAGCCATCTGAGTTTGTTGGGGACTTTCCTCGAGTTGGCATCTGGATGTGGCTCATTAGCAGCATCACATCAGTGTCATGTGTCTGGTCGATTGCTTTCTCTGCATGGTGAACCAGATGCTCCGGAACCCACCTGTTACTTTCAGCATCTGTGGAAAGCCACAATCATGCCCTCTTCCCCGAATTAATCCCTGATCAGGACCATGCCATACGCCAGTGAGCGGGCGCTTCCATTTCACCTGGGCATGCGCATGCCCAGTGGTGCGGGGCCATAGATGCTCAGCAGCAAAATTTTATTTTTTGTAACTGATTTCTTTGAGCTCTGTGGATTTGTTCCACAATTCCCCATCCTTGTGAATTTAAAAGTGCATTATTATATATCTAACTTATTAATACATTTTTATTTTAAAAATATTTATTTTTTATTAGTAGTTTTAATATATAAATGGTTTATAACATAAGTGAATGTTCATTAATTATTGTTATAAATGAGATATAAAACTTGATATAATTGCTGAAACAAACCTTTTTCTTTAAAATAAATTATATATTTAAATATTTGATTAAAATAATTAAACTTTATCCATCTTATGAAGTACTGCCTCAGTATCCCCATAAATTTGCTTGCTATCTACAGCAATCTGGCCACAAAATCCTGGAACAACTCATCTGGACCCTGCCCAATTCCAGATAAATCCCCAGCCTGCCTCCCCGTAGAAGACAGTTTATACCAGGCTTCCTTAGCTTAACTTAAGCACTAACTTGTACATAAACAGGTGGATCGAAATTTAACTGTTGGGCAGTCTCGTGGTGCTGTCCCTTTCCTGCTAACTTCTCAGCAGTGCTTTGACACTGTTCAGCAAATTCTGACTTCCACAATAATAATAATAATGAAAATCTCCTGAGACTCAGGCCCTTGACAATTGTTTCCAGTCCCAAGGAGCGAGGGCCTCTGTGGACAATGACTCGAGCACAGCTACAGTAAATGGCGCTGTTGGCCCATACTGTACACAAGCAGGTTTTAAGTCCTTTAACGGTTTAAACAGAAGAGACTGATAAATTCTGACTCTGTTGCCTTGAGGGTCGACCTGCTCTATAACTGGAATTGTAAAATAAAATCCCTGGATGTCATCTCCACTCTTGGGAGCCTCTCTCTGGGAAGGCTGTCTCCCAGATGGCTTTCTCATTACAGCTGGTGGTTCCACCCCTGGAGGAAGGTCCAGTCCAGCTACGACACTTGGAGTTTTACTGGTTCTTGGCTTAGGAATCCACTCTGATGGTCCCAAGATCTCCCCTTGAGCTTGTGGAGCCTGTAATTTTTGTATTCGCACAGATAGTGAAGTAAAAACAGTTTGTAGCTATTGCATCTTCGCTGTAACTCACTTGTCCTTGGAAGGAATTTCAAGTTCTGCCATGGCAGCAAGCAGCAAAGAATTCTCCTGACTATGAGATCTAGCAGCTTCCTCTTCCAGCTGCTCAGTCTCTCCTGCATCTAGGGTCTCCCTTTCCTTCTCCTCCTCCTCCTCCTCTTCCTCCTCCTCCTCTTCCTCTTCCTCCACTTCTTCCTCTTCCTCTTCTTCCTCCTCCTCTTTCTCCTCCTCCTCTTCCTCCTCCTCCTTCTCTTCCTCCTCCTCCACTTCCTCCTCTTCCTCTTCCTCCTCCTCTTCCTCCTCCTTCTCCTCTTCTTCTTCCTCCTCTTCCTCCTCCTTCTCCTCTTCCTCCTCCTCTTCTTCCCCCTTCTTCCTCCTCTTCTTCCTCCTCTTCTTCCCCCTTTCTCTTCCTCCTAAAAAAAACGGCATCTCAAATGTGTGTACACAGGCCTAGGCCATAATAATGTACTGGCAACCCCCCTGCCACTCAAACAATCCTATCCACCAAAACCACCACAAGGCATGGACAAGCCTATATCCAAACCGCCCACAGAGAATACCTTAATAGACCCTGGCCCATTACACCTTCTTTTTTTCCTTTTCTTTCTTTCTTTCTTTCTTTTTTTTTTTCGGAGCTGGGGACCGAACCCAGGGCCTTGCGCTTGCTAGGCAAGCGCTCTACCACTGAGCCAAATCCCCAACCCCCATTACACCTTCTTAAAGCTACCTTCCAAGTACATAATCAGTCTCTCACAGTTCTGAGGACTGTTGGCTATGCTTGAATGCCAATCTCTCATATTATGATGAAAGGGTCCATGATTCACCAAAGAATGAGACCCTGGACTCAAACAGTATGTAAGCACAAAGAGTGTTTTATTCTGAAGTCCATCATGCTGGGATCTCTGTTATCAAGATAGAGAGACCTCGGGGCTGGGGATTTAGCTCAGCGGTAGAGCGCTTACCTAGGAAGCGCAAGGCCCTGGGTTCGGTCCCCAGCTCTGAAAAAAAGAACCAAAAAAAAAAAAAAAGATAGAGAGACCCCAATGTGAGTTCGCAGACCCAATTTAGAGCACATTAAGGGAATTCTGGGGGTAGGTGACCTCTATCTTAATCTGTTGAGTTCATCTCTATGGAAATTACAGAACCATTCCTGGGTCACGGGGCTGGAAACTCTTGCTGAGAAAATCTGGAAACTACTGCTGACCCATTGTCCTTGTCTCAGGCCAGGTGGCAGGGCAGCTTCTGACTAGCTACCTGAAGCCTGTAGTTTTTTTGTTTTGTTTTGTTTTGTTTTGTTTTCCCGTAACTGACTTGCCTGGACTTGTCCAATTTTTGGAAACAGATTTAGGCCTAGTCTCCTTAACTGCCAATTTGAAGCTTGTCATAGAATCAGCTTCTCTTATTCCTCTCAATGATGGGATAGCCCTCACTTCCTCTAACAATGTCGGGAACCTCAGCACTGCAGAGGGCAGCAAAGCGAAGGGGATGCCAGGTGAATACTCTGGGGACAGGGGCTCTGTATAGGTAACTCTGTTCCCCCGAGATACTCCCACCAAAGCAACTCGGACAGGTTCAGGGTCCTTGGTTCTTCCTGATAACACATAGTGGGCATGCTCTACTGGTCTAACTCCATGCATTTACCCTGGAGTCTTAAATGCCCCCTCTAATTCCTGTGTCCTGGTACAAATCATTCCAAGGATAATGTATCATCCAGGAGATGTCCTTAATTATCCCACTCCTGGGCTTCATATACCCATAACTGCCCTTGTTCTGTCCTCCCTCCTGGGCATAGGTATTTCAGGGGTCATAGGCACTGGAACCTCTGCTCTGGGACTGCAAGATGCTCATTACAGGTCACTGAGGCAGGGTATTGGCAGGATGTTCAGAGACGAGAAAAGTCAATGTCTGCCTTTTATCACTCTCTTCCCTGTTGTATTGTAGAAAAGAAGAGGATTAGAACTGTTGTTCTTACAGCAAAGTGGACTATGTGTTGTATTAGGAGAACAGTGTTGAATCTATGCAGACCATACTGGCATAGTTAGGGAAAATATGGTATAACTGAGAAGGAACCTAGAGGACAGAAGTTAGAATGGGAACAATATCAAGCATGGTGTGGAAGCATGTTTAATGGGTCCCCTTGGCTGACTACCTTAATACCTATCTTCGATGGCCCACTTGTTAGGTATATTCTTACTAATACTCACCTTTGGGCCTTGTGTACTAAACGGGTTAATCAACTTTGATAGAGGACAAATCAGTGCAGATCAATTGACGCACTCAGGTCTCAATATCAACCCTTGTAGCAAAAAATAATGGACACCAAAGTCCCATGATTGGGCCTACCTTAGGTACTTGTGAAGTGCAGAATGAAGGGCCCCAACTTGACAAGACAGACTCCATTGTAACTAGGCCTTGACCTAAAGTTAAACTCTAATTACTGAAAAAGCCAAAAACTGTTCCAGGAAGGAAACACCCTAGACACGGGCCAGGAAAATACCTAGGTTCCAGAGGATATAGATAGATATAGATTGCTTAAGCCAACTGAAATCATTGTTAGCCAATCATGTAGCTGCCAAGTTGATAAGTCCCTCACCCTAGCCACAATAAAAAGGCTGAAGCTTAGGTGCTCGAAGGCCTTCTCTGCTACTTCACTGCATTTGCAGGGCCTGAGGGTCCCGGGTGCAAGCCTGAATAAAGACTCCTGCTTCTGCATTCAAGTTCAACCCCTGGTATAAACCTAGCCCACTGTCCTGGTGCCGGGGTGAAACCACAAACCTCCTGCAGCCACTTCTCTAAACGATATAATTCCAACTGATTATAAATAATTGTATGCACCCAGAGTGCTGCTCTCAGACTTTTTTCTTAGTTACTAAAACATCATGGCTAAGATGACTTATGAAACAAAGCATTTAATGTGGAGCTCACAATGGTACCTGAGGACTAGAGTTCATAATCGTCATGGTGGGGAGCATGGTGACAGGCAGGGAATGGTGCTGAAGCAGTAGCTGAAACAAAGGACCATGGGATGCCTGTCCAGCTCCAGTTTAAGTGTTACAACCCTTATAACTAAAGCTCAGGGAACATCACAGAAGAGCAGGCAGAGATATTCTAATCACTAGAGGACCACAGCATCTGCTTTGAGAGAGTCCATATATGGCAGATAAGTTGCAACCTGGAAATCTCAACAATACTGTTGCATAAACAAGACATGAAAAATGACATCATCAATTGACATTCTAACGTGCATGGGGGAAGTCTCACAGGGCCCCACCCCTGGATGGAGAGTGCAGGTACTTAATGGTTTCTTAGAGAGGAGGAGATTCAGTCCTCTCTAATACCATAGGGTCAGATATACATGCGCAACACTAAATGAATCCAGTAGACTGTATTTATTAAGTATACATGTATATGTGTATATAAATGCAACAATAAGAAGAAAAAAGCAAAAAAGGGCTGGGGAAATTCATAGACATTCTGGGTAGGACATATTATTCTAAGGGGAAAAAGCAGAAGATCAAATTAATAGTGCCATTTTGGATGTGGTGCACATCAAAGACTTCCTGTATGCTAAGCAAGTGTTTTACCACTGACCCACACCCTCAACACATGTGTGTCTTAAAAGATTTCAGACACGGGCTGGGGATTTAGCTCAGTGGTAGAGCGCTTACCTAGGAAGCGCAAGGCCCTGGGTTCGGTCCCCAGCTCTGAAAAAAAGAACCAAAAAAAAAAAAAAAAGATTTCAGACACAAACAATATAAAAATTTAAAATTGGGGTTGGGGATTTAGCTTAGCAGTAGAGCGCTTGCCTAGGAAGCGCAAGTCCCTGGGTTCGGTCCCCAGCTCCCAAAAAAAAAAAAAAAAAAAAAAAAAAAAAAAAAAAAAAAAAAAAGAAAAGAAAAGAAAAAGGAGAAAAAATTTAAAATTATATTTTAAAATTTAGTAGCAGTCTTAAAAAAACTCCAATGTAATCAGATTTAAAATGGTAAATTGAACCCTCTCTTGAAATGTCACTAAATTACCAGAACCAGACCTCTCAGAAAGTATGTAAGGAGGGTAGGCAAACTGGCTCAAATTGGCAGGTAAGTGTCCTTGCCACCAAACCTGGTGACCTGAGTTCAATTCCCGGGACTCATGTGGTAGAAGAAGAGAACCAAAAAGTTGTCCTCTGACTTCTACACAGGAACCAGGTCCTACTTAAGGATGTACTTATGAGGACCCCCAACACTCACTCACACACACACACACACACACACACACACACACACACACACACATTTAAAAGTATATGAACACAAAACATAACCTAACAGGAGGTGAAATGGCAAGATTTTAGAAGGTGGAAAGGAAAGCCAAGAAGAACCTTACTTCTAGAGCTGGAGAAGTTGCTCAGCAGTTAAGAACACTAGCTGCTCTTCCCAAAGACGTAGGTTCAATTCCTAGCACCCATATAGTGGCTCACAACCACCTATAACTACAATCCCAGGAGACCCAATGCCTTCTTTTAACTTCCATGCACACCAGTCACACACATGGTGCACAGACATATATGCAGGCAAAACACTTGCACACATAATATAAATTAAAAACAAAACAAAACTTATTCCTGTTGTAGTACTCCAGGTGGTCTCGGCATTCTCTAGAGCAGTGGATATTAGCCCAAAAGCTTGAATTACCCAAGATGCAATCCACAGACCACAGGAAGCTCAAGAAGAAGGATGACCAAAATGTGGATGCTCCCATTCTTTCTTAAAAGGGGGAAAATATCCATAGGAGGGGATATGGAAGCAAAGTTTAGAGCAGCGACTCAAAGAATGGCCATTCAGAGCCTGCCCCACATATGGTCCGTAAATATACAGCCACCAAAACTAGATAAGATTGATGAAGCTAAAAAATGCATGCAGAAAGGGACTGGATATAGATCTCTCCTGAGAGACACACCCAGAGCATGTCCAATACAGAGGTCAATGCTAGCAGCAAGCCGTGAAACTGAGAACAGGACCCCCCCTGTGGGGAGTTAGAGGAAGCTCAGTGGTAGAGCGCTTGCCTAGCAAGCACAAGGCCCTGAGTTCGGTCCCCAGCTCCGGAAAAAAACAAAAAACAAAAAACAAAAAACAAACAAAAAAGAGTTGAAGGAGCTTGCAACCCCATAAGAACAACAATGCAAACCAGAGCTCCCAGGGACTAAACCACTACCGAAAGACTATATACATGGACTGATCCAGGACTCCAACTGCATATGTAGCAGAGAATAGCCTTGTTGGAGCATCAGTGGAAGGGGAAGCCCTTGGTCCTGCCAAGGTTGGATCCCCAGTGCAGGGGAATATAGGGGGCAGTAAGGGGGATGTATGGGGGCAATACCTGTATGGGAAAGGGGGAGGGGAGGGGAAGGGATGGGGGCTTATGGACAGGAAACTGGGAAGGGGAATAACATTTGAAATGTAAGTAAAGAAATATATCTAGTAATAATAAAAAAAACCTTATTCCTGTTGCAGTACTCCAGGTGGCCTCGGCATTCTCTAGAGCAGTGAGGTTCTCAACTTTCCTAATGCTCAACACTTTTTTTTTTTTTTAAATAGAGTTCCTCATGTTGTGGTGACCCCCAGTCATAAAATAATTTTCTTTGCTACTTCATAACATGATTTTGCTGTTATGAATTGTAATGTAAGTATCTGATATGTGACCCTAGAGAGATCATGGCCCACAGGTTAAGAACCACTGCCTTAGAGTAACACGAGTTTGAGAGCTGGGAGATAGGTTAGACATGTGAAACAGGTGGGCCTTGCGGCTCCTGTCCTACTTAGCTGAGATACTGGGATGTAGAGATAAACCACAGAGTAGACTCTTACCATCACACTGGAGCTCACTTTTCAAGCTGGGGAAGAAGATATGTGAATGAGCCTTTTATTTGATTCCTACCGGCAACTAACCATATATGCCATTGGGATTAAATATTAAAAGTTTTTCTTCAGGCTTCATGTAGTACTGGGGATTGAATCCGGAGTCTTCGTTCATGCTGTGCAAGCATTCTATTAACTGAGTTATATTCCCAGCCATATCACCACCAAACTTTTGGATAGAAAGTGTTGCTCTGAGAAAGAAAAACACAGCAGGACCAAGTATACTACTTGCAACCTGGAAGACACTACACACCAAATTATGCAATAAACTCAGATTAAAAAAAAAGTCATATTATCAATCTACGTGTTCAAAGTATTAAGTTGATCTTATGGACAAGATGCATTCATACTCATACTTAAATCTGGGAAGATCAACTTCTGTCCTTGTAAATAAATTTCATGAAAAGCTTTATAGAAATCTGTTGGACTTTGAAAAAAAAATTTTTTTAAACCTGAGACCTTCAAAACAACACAGGCAATTGTCACTGCTTTGACACAAGAACTAGAGGGCAAGACCTTGTTGCTGAAAACAGCATGTATTTCGGATGCAGGACATGAGAAACACATCTGAAACTGAGTTGGAAGTTCCCTCTCTGCTGCCTAGCTTTTATAGGCCTGGAAGGTGTACACAGGTTGAGGGGATGAACTGTTACCAACAGTCTTACTTAGCTGTTGACTTGAGCATGCTACACTCCTGACCTGGCATACAAGCTATGGTTACTGGTGCAACAGTGGCATGACGGTTACAGAGGTAACCAACCACTTCCTGATTGTATTTGGTGCCAGTTCCGTGGAAGGAAAGTCACATCCTGACAGTGAACCTGGTCAAAGGCTTGTGGCTGGAGGTTTGCAGGTTTATGTGGGGTAAGATCTTTTTATTCTGCTAAATGGATATGGTATGTCAAATTGCCTTCTAAGTATTTTTGTCTAGGCCAGAGACTGGTGCTCTTGTGCTTTGACAGAGCAGCTTTCCTTTGCAGTAGGCAGTACTTACTACAGAGACTTAGAACTGGTCAAACTGACTATAAATGATCTGAATCATCAGCCACAAATGATCATTAGATAGCACCTTCCAATAGCTGACATCCTCTATGTCCTGCAACATATGTATATGGTATTTTTAGGAGCAAGCCCTTGCCCTTTAGTCCTTCTAACAAAGCAGAAACAATTGCCTATGTTGTTTTGGGGGCCTCAGATATAAAAAAAAACCCAAATATCAGCAGATTGGCATGAAGCTATATATTCCCTTTCAAGGCTCAGAAGAGGGGGCAGAAAATAAGAGTGAATTATTTTTAATTTCCATATTTATTCAATGCCCATTAATAATTCAATAGTATGTATTCACTGTAGTTTCTCTAGATTCTCATTTCTAGTTTTAGTCAGTTGATCAAATAACTAAGTTACATACATTTTAGTATGATTGATTTTAGAGAAAGTCTCATGGATTACTGAGAATAAGTATTCCATGCTGCTGAACACAATATTCTGGGTATCTGTTATGTACATTTGATCTAAGATGTTTCACTGACAACTCTGGGAGTCATTGCTACTGCTGAGAGTTGGATAATAGTTACCCACTATTTTGTAGAAAGATGAAGTATTTGTAGAAAGCTTCCTTCTCGGCATGGCATGGCCATTATACTCTTGAACTCAGAGCTGTGACCTAGACATAACATGTATAATACAAGACTGGGCTAGTCAACATTCTATAGTGAAGGGATGAGGGACTCATCAGGCTCCTTCCCTCCCTGGACATCTACATACAGGCAACTAGTGGTTGCAAGGGAAGAGGTTCATAGGTCCCCAACCTCCCCTCATCATTTTATTACCAGTTAATAGCTGCCTAGGAGTCATGTTTGCTGTATAAGCATAAAGACCCAGAACACACATAAAAATGGCCAATTATGGCTTTATTCTTAGGAGCCCAGGCTGGCTTCAAACTTAAATCATGATCTTCTTATACACACTTTGTTCCAAAATTGTGGAGGCAGAGACAGGATTCCTGGGACTTCTGGCCAGCCAGCCTCGTTTTCACTGCTGAGCACCAGGCCACTGACACTGTCTCAAAGAGGCTGTTATTCTTGAGGATGGAATCCCAGGTTTTCTTCTGGCCTCTGCACACACACACACACACACACACACACACACACACACACACACACACACACACGTGAACCCTGCCACCCCCAGATGCATTAAAAAGAAAAGTCAGCAGTGTTGGAGGGAGTACAGGAGAGGGGCAAAGGGCAACTCTGAGCTTCCTCATTAATAAAGCTGGCTCCTCTGTAAACAAGGATTTGGCTGCTTTAGTGTTAAATCTGTGTCCCTACAATGAGCATACCAAAATGTAGAGCTGTTCTATATGTTTTATGGACCAATTTCACGTACGCTTTTATAATTAAAAAATTTACTCGTGTGTATGTGTAGAGGCCACAGGAAACCTTGTGGAGTTGTTCTCCTTACATCATGTAGGTCCCAATGGTTAGTCTCAGGTCATCAGGCTTAGAGACAGACATTGTTACTAGATAATGCTTCTTAGTGGCCCTAATCCTGCTCTGAAACACATTTTCGCATTCTGTAGTCCAGGATGACTACAGCAATCCTCCTGCCTTAGCCACGGAGCGCTGGGATTACAGGTGTGTGCCATCACAACAGAATTTTTGTCTTTGTGTTATTTTCTGGTGTCGTCTAAATTTAAAGTATTGCCTTACTTTTTAAGATATATATTAAAAGTTCAGATATACACAAGCAGGTGTGATGATGTAATCCCAGCACAGGGGAGGCAGACATGGCTGGATCTCTAGGACTTATATGCTAGCCTGGTCTACATGGCAAGTTCTAGGCCAGCCAGGGCTACACAGTGAGATTCTATTTCAAAATGAAATAAAATCAGACACATAAGTAAAATCACATTTAAAAATACAATGAAAGGACTATGATAAAGTATAAAGCTAAGGTAAGATACAATCAACTCAGCGAGATCCAGTTAAAAGCCAAATGAAGCTGTATTTTATACAAAAGAAAATGTACATTCCTTATGTAGCTAGATACATCAGGGAGACATGACATATCCCTCAAGAGACATATTTAACATCTGAGATGTTATGTTTCTGCATTGCAGACGGATACTCAATTTTATACATCTTTATTTACAATAACTTAAAATATTTTTCATCTCTGGCAGATATGTACAAGTTCAACAGTGACACATTTCACATTTCAACAATCAACAGCATTAGTCCATTCAATAAGACAAGATAACGGCTCACATGCACCAGTACATATGATCTTAAATGTGCATTTTGGTTTTTTTCTTCAGCTCTGAAACAAAAGAAAGAAAGATTTTTCACTAGTCCCAAGTTGAAAGGACATCTCTCAATAAAGATCATACTTTGTACACGCCGGCAGAATTTTCAGCAGCAGAATCCTCTCAATACCTGGGACATTTATCCCAAGCTACACATTGATATTGGCTGACAATAAGAACAGGCTGATCAAATATATCCTTCTTAGGAAACAAATAATCAGAATGGGATATTCTGTTTGCTATTATAGAAATCACATTACATAAAGCCAAGGTAGTAAAATCCGTGCACTGCTAAACATTTTCATTTAACCAGTTTTAAACTGAATGTAAAGCCAGCCTAGTTTTTAGAAGAACCAAAAAGATCCAGTGTAAAATACACGATAAACCTCATACTAATATTTTTAACATCACACAGAACATATCTTTATACTGTATTCAGATAATAAAATTAAAAATAAAAACCATTATCAGTCATTATTTGAAGGCCAATCTTCTTTTCCCAAGAACAATACATTTTTGTTTGTCTGTCTGTCTGTCTGTCTGTTGTTTTGAGACAGGGTCTAACTGTGTAGCCTTGGCTGTCCTGGAACTCACTCTATAGACCAGCCTGGCCTTGAACTCAGAGATCAGTCTACCTCTGCCTCCAAGTGCTGGGATTACAGGCATGTACCACCACACACCAGTTAAGTACTTATTAACTATAATGTGGTATTAAAAAATTAAAGAACTTGTTCGAAATAGTTAAAAAACAACTATAATTCGTTATTTAAGAGATCATTAAACAGCTTAAACCCTTTAGATCTTTTTGGCCGACATATTTTAGAAGCAGTTATTTTGGCTTCCTTTAACCCAATCATATGCAAAGACAAAAAGTAGTCAAGAGTGAACACAGACATAAATGCAAACTAACCTAACCATGTCAATTTAGCTACGATTATACTAGAAATAAATGCCACTGTCCATTGAGGGGTACCTTTCAATAATTTTCCCTAGACAACCCATAATATACAATATACCATCTTCAGGAGTTTCCCCCTTTATATTCAATACTGATACGCAAAATCCTTAATTTTAATAAAAATGTCCTAAGGAATAAAATTAAGACTTATTCTTTAAATGGTACTTTCAGTGGAGTACTGACATCTTACTGATGTAGGGAAAAACAGGACATTGTCTATTTACCCTATGTGTTTTTTAGTTCAAATAATATATTAATATTTGTTTCCCTCAGGGTTAGAAAGCAATCACTACATCAAAGAGGGGTACATTCCTTAATGCTTTAAAAAGGATTTATCAGAAACATTTTCTTTGGTAAATTTTATAAATTGATGAGGATGTAAAAATGTCTTCTGATATGATTAACACTGAACTGTTTACACTCCAATACAGCAAGCCATATAGCAAAGTAGCAGATGGGGAGAGATTATCCAATTAAGTTCATTTTTCTTTGTCAATAAAAACACCTACCTCCAGATGCTCAAGTTTTAAAAAAGACTGGCTTATATCTTAAAATACACCTAATTCTACTTTCTTTTGGTAAAACCATATTAAAATGTAGTAGTCTAATTAATATCAGACATACAAATGTGCCTTAATTTGTAAACATTAAGAAACCCATCCTTTTGAAATTCAGAAGCAAAACATAGAAAGTTTACTTCTGTGGCCTTCGGCCAGTTATTCCACACAACCCTACATTTCTGTGAAACTGTATCCTGAATTGTTTGGTCTTGACCATATTTCTCATAGGACAAATGGCTAACATTACAAAAATGTTGGAGGAAAAGAGATGCTGTCAGGGTCAGATGGAATGCAGCTACCTCAAGGACAAGAGGCGGGGTTGTGCCTCCGCAGTAGTTCCACACGTGTGAACCGCCCACTAGGTTCACACAATAGAAACAATACTAGAATTTGGCTCATCTCCTTTGCATGGAAAACTGTACCAATCTGATGACTCATGATGCTATTTTTACACTGTATCCCATGTTTATATAATCTGGTAAATATTTTTAAGAGGTTAAAGTGCCACCAATAGCTAGTTTTCAATCACTTATTTTGGAGACCACTTTGGGAAAATTAAAAGTATTACAGCATCTCACCAACTCAGTGGTGAAGCAGTGACAGGAGTCATCCAGCTTGGGGAAAGCCTCCTGTCTCAATGCTTAATATAACCAGTGCAGAAAAGTTGCTCTAGGATTTCTGTAGAATTTCTGATCACTAGCATGACATATTAGTCTTTTTAAATTAAAAAACTATATAATTAGAATACTAAGTCTTTTTGTTAAATTAAAAAAACCCATACTTTATAATGCAATCCAAGTTCAGAAATGGAGTGGTCTCCCTTCTCAATGTTGGTACAGTACGTTACCTTACCCACAAAGACAGAAACTAGTACTTTCATTTATAAATGAATATATAGTAAATTAAATGAGACATCTGATTGTCAACAACTGAAGTACTTAAGATGGACCCAAAGAAACCTCATAAGGGAGGTAGGAAAACCACTGCATTGACGTATTCACAGAAGCAGTGCAAACAAACACAGCACGAGAGAGCTCTTCTAACAAATTTAAAAGCTACTAAGTGGGATGAGACTACCGGTTGGAGACACTGCACTCTGTGGCTAAGACTACCACCCTTGAGTCATTTTATACGGTTTATGTTATAATGACAGAGACCACTGCTCATGGACTCATACATTTACACTCACTGTAAATCTCTTCAATCACATTGAGGAATATTGCTCTTAATCTTCTCTAAGCACAGTAAGGAACATTCTCTCTCTAGATTAAAAATTAATGGAACTGAGCTTTATCTTTACTTTGCAATCCTCCGCAGTATAGCTTTTAAATAGTTAGAAACACTGATCAAGGAAATTTCATTGGGTTTATTTTGCATTTAAACAAATCCCCAGAAATACAAATAACCTGGCAGCATATAACTGTTATGTGGTAGAAAATTCACAAGGCATAAATTAGAAAAGAATAATGTGCATTTTGAACACATCCCCATCTGTATTAATTATTTTACTTTTTTTCCCTCTGGAATTAATATCTTTCTTAATGTGTTCATCAGGTACTGGGGCAGAAACAAAGAAACAGCAGAAATGGAAGTGTTTCATATCACATTTACCAAAGTCTGGATAACTAGAGGCAAAGAGGCATCAACATGAACGGGACTAGAGACAAGGTTTGACTATGGCCCAGCTTCTTAGCCATGGGCCTTACTTAGTCTACAACCTCTGCTGAGCCTCAGTGCCCTGATGATGAATGCATGTGTGGCAGAGAGAAGAGCCAAGTTATTTCTAGGGTCTCTTCTAGCACAGAAATCCTGATCTGCAATAAATGGGCACACAACAGTGGGCTGGGAAAAAAGGGATGTTGGTAAAGGACCAAGATTTTAAAAGACAACTCTTCCCTCCCCAGCTTCTAAGTTAAGTTTTTACTTTATATTTTAGCTTTCTTACCAGTAAAAGTAACTGAAAGTCATATAGAAGAACTCTTCAAACCTTCAGATATTGTAGTCCTTAACCCAGTGCAGATGGCATCGGTCATTTTTTGAATTATATAAAACAAATATTTTCCCCAAAATGTCCTTTTTCTATTAGTGTGATGATGCTTCATGAAAGTGGAGAAATATTAAAGGGAATTTGTTAAAGGATAAAGTACGGACATTTCTGACTTTCTATGACATTTCTAACAGCTGCTGAGTAACTTTACAAAAATCATTTTAAATTCAATGCTGGTAACACAAAATGGTTGAAAATATCATTAGAAAATTGGATAGTTTGTTTAATTTTAATTAATTTCATTTTAACTGTTATTTTATACAGAAAATGTATTCTAAGACCCTGGTTATAAAGTGTATATGAAGAATTTCTTCACTGAGACCAAATTATAACCCAAGGAATAGGAAGCAAATGTTACAGGGTTGTGAAATATTACTTGGGATGTATATACAAAGTCTACGAAATACCGATAAAAGATATCCTTTAAGATGAAAAAAAAACTTTTTTTCTTTTTCTTCTCTGAGACAGGGCTTCCTTCTCTGTGTAGCTCTGGCTGTCTTAGAACTCACTCTGTAGACCAAGCCAGCCTTGAACTCAGAGATCCACCTGCCTCTGCCTTTGGAGTGCTGGGATTAAAGGTGTGTGCCATCATTCCTGATTCTGAAAAATATCTTAAAACCAACCCTTCAGTTATAACAGTTCTAATCAAAGGATGTTTTCTTATACTTACAACAGTTTATGCTATACTTTCAAATTGTTTGGTATTCTTTTGTGCTTTATCTAAAACGCTTGGTTTAAATGTCAATCTGTGTGCACTTGAGCCCAGCGACCTCCAGCATAAAGTAGGCATGTTTTGCTGTATAAGACTGATACCTTCCTTTATGCACTAGAAAGCTTCTCCATTTAGTAGGTTACAAAAACATTTTCACTATTTTTTTTTACTGTTTTACAACTCTGTTTTTTTTAGTTTACTTGGTATCTCTTAATTACTTAAATTAGTAGAAATAGGGCTAAAATATGTCTGTGATAAATAGACATGTCATATGCATATTATAATCAGTCAATAGATCACATATCAGCTTTTAGCCTTACTCCAAACTTTGGCAATGATATGGATAATAGCTGAGGTTCTAGTTTTCTATTTGCTGGGAGCTGAAAAATGTTACAAACTATCAAATCTAATTAAAGGTTATACTAACACAATGCTCCCTAAACTAATAGACAGACAGACTACTCTTCCAAAAATGGTGGCTTATGTGTGAAAAAAAATGAGAGTCGTTTTCCTGGTTATTTATCAAACTTTATGGTAAATAGAGATAAAACAACTTTGTCAATTAGGAGAACACTTGCTTCCTATAAAGGCAGTATAATTTCCATTCACAATACCATAAAATGTCTACATGTAAGAGAGTGTGTGTAACTGATGTTTTTGAGATGGGTAATTCATAGCAATTGAAGTCACAATACTGATTTTTAAAATTCTAATATATTCCCTTCTTTTTCAAACAAAGCCTGAGACCCAGAAGAGATTATAAGAAAGTCTTATCCAACCAAATCACAACAAAGAGCCTTTAAACTAATAATGCATTTTTGTAGCCTCTTAGCAGTTACCAAATGCTACTGATTTACATTCAACATCTAGTTTACTGGCATGATTTCAAAGTTTTATAAAAACGAGAAACTTTGCAGATAATCAGAAGATACACAAACTGCAATAAACACAAAGGCAGTGTGGTCCTTGTGGAGAAATCAAGTCAGTACCCTCTGGTAGAAATGTTCTATACAAATGTGTCACATTGAAGCATCAGTGTTTTCAACCAATTATCTGTCCCTGATGTATTTCCTTGGAGTATATAATCTCAGGACTTTAGGTTTCTGTATCCAATATCTGACTGAATCTAGGTACATCTAGGAAGCAGCTGAAAGGGTTTCTCTAGTCTGATATCTCAGAGAGTAGACTGAGAAATTCCTCTCTTTACCTGAAGATGTACAGTTTCTACTTCAGTCATCACCAACTCACAAAGGAAAGGAAGAAAGAAAACAATTATAGCTTTACCTCATATACAATCTCACACAAATTAAACAAACACCCTTCCCCCAACAAAACCCCAGCACCATAATATCAATCATTCCTAGGAAATAGAACATGCCCCTTTGAGTCTCTGATTTGTTAATTCAAACTTTAAGGGCGGAAATGTCCTTAAGTCCTTGTGGGAAGAGGGAAGACCTGTTGTTAATGACTATAGAGCCATTGAGAAAGTGCATTATCAATTAGAGAATCAACTTAGAGCCACACCCTCCAATGGAGGTGGTCACAAATTGATTTAAATGCCTCAATAATTAAATATTTGTGTCCTTGGGATAAAATAAGGGGGCAGTCAGCCTCATTTTAATAAAAAAAATTGCAGTAGTCTACCGCCTTCCCCCATGCTACCCAAGAATATAAAATTGCACAGACTCAGAGAAAGCCCAAAGTCATAGCAGAATCTCTGAGGCACTCCTGGTTAAGAGAAAAAAATATGATCCAGTTATCTTCATAGTTCCATAGATTATGTGAACAAACCCGTTTTGTTTTTAAACAAAAGCCAAAGAGTCACTTCATAGGGATCCTATACACCATTTCCTCTAACATCTCCTCAGTCTCACAGTGTTGAAATGGGACCGATCAGCCTACGATGGATTGCACATCACCCAAGAGAAAGGAAGGCAGGGAAAGGCAAACATTTTACACTGCTTCACAAACACATTTAAGGGAATAGGTGAGAGGTTAAAGAAAGGAAAGGAAAACCTTATTGCTGTTTCCATACAAAATACAGTATGAGATACCTAAGCTAAGTCAAATCTGATGACAGTGACATCTTTTTCACAATGCGGGATGACGTGTCTTGCACAATGAAATGTTCAGTGTAGAAGGGAAGCAGAACAAGGGGACACCAGAACTACACCTGGGATATTAGCTGCATATTGAAACTTGGGGATCGAGACTGCTTGGTTAAGGGGGCTCCTGGGCTGAGGAGCTCTTTACCTTCACCAGCATGACCTAGCCGGTCTTCTTGTAGACTGATAGTTGAGTATCTATTAGTATTTGTAGCTGCTAGGTTAGTAACTCCCTCAGTGCCAACCCCAATGCTGGTACTTGCTTGACCACCATTTACATAGTCAAAAGATTTACTTGAGGAAGCACTGGCTGTCCGGATTAGGCTTAGACTATTGGTTTTTGGCACCACCTGGCCTGCAGGCAGGCTCAAGTGTTTCTTCATCGGTGTCAGCTCAACTGAATCTATGCTGAGATCTGCTTGTTGTAGAAACTGCTTCCCAACTACTGAATCTCGAGGGCTCTCGTTGGACTTGATGGCTGATGCTGTTTCTTTGTCTTTGGCGGAACGCCCAGTTGCTACTTTCCGTAAGCTTCCCCTCTGAGAAGAGGAGGATGGTTTGGTCCCATGTGGTTGGCTGCTGAGAGAAGCCCCCGATGAAAATCCTTCATCTGCATCATTCATGTTTAAGGACTCCTCTCCTCCATTTAGACCCTCAGCACCTAAAAGATAAATCAGACACATTATAGCTAAATTAAATAAAAAGCAGCTGTGAATACACTGACCTAATCTCATGAACGTTTGTTAAAGATTTGCAATGATCTCAGTAGTTTAATTTAGGGGAATAAACTTCTACACAGAATCCTAACACAGCATTCATTGCTTTCTTCTGGCTTTATTTGCCCTGGGTTTGTAAAAACTGTCCACAAATATTAACTAGTAAACTATCAACATCTAAGGCATAGAAAACTAAAATATAACACTTTAAAACCATACTATATCCATTGAAAGTCACCATATCTATGTATTTTAAACAAAACTCTTTCCTCAGTTCTCTTTAACCTACTATACAAAACACACTGTAACACTGTACAAAAGGGATTCTCTTCTAATTTCAGTTACCCGGTATTGTACCTAGCCATTTAGGCCTACAGGTCCTTTTTAAATTATAACATTAAAAACATTATCTATTTGACAGCTAACTGCATTTACATAGTTTTGTTAATACATTTCTCTTTAATATCTACAAAATCTGTTGACTCACTGCTGTAATAACTTCACCATCACATTTTGTCTTATGGACACACCCTCACATCGATTTCCATGTTTTCCTGGACTGAGTGTGAGGCAGCAATGGTGTCTGTGCTCCGTCTCTAACAGTTACAGCTTGGCAGGAGATGGAGTGCTGCCACCTACAGCGCCCTGCATTCCACAGTGCATCTCACACAGTAACTGCACTTAGTCAAAGGACCTTCATCTTGCATTTTTTGTGGGTGAGAATCACATGATACAATGAGCTTGCAGTTTCCAGACAGCCCAATTCTCTTACGAAAAGTGTGATCAAACAGTCTCAAAATTAATGTTTTCTTCTTTCAAAAACTGAAAATACCTTTCCCAGACTGAAAGAAAGTATGAATCTATAAAACAGATATTAATGTTATAGTTAAGGTAAAATGTTAGAGAACAATGTAAATACTAATTTGAGATACAGGTTACCTAAGAAAAATGTATATATTCAAACACAATCTTTTACTTAACATAGCACCTGAAAAATAAAAATATTTCTTAGCTATATTTCTTCACATGGACTAGTTATTTTACTTCTAAAAAAGAATCAAATTAGGCTATTCTTAAAGCAAAAGGCAACTTGTTACATATATATAAATATAAGTATCTACAGCAATTTAATATTTAATCAACATGCAAAGCCATGTGGAAATACATTTACTAAAAATAACAGCAACTGACACTACTTCTCTCAATCAATCCTGTCAAAAGAACTGAGGATTATAGACGTGAAAATAAACATTTTAGATAATTTTCATATTACCTTTTAATAATTGACTTAAAATTAATATAAAGATTCCAAATATTCAGAAATATTAATATGAAATTCCATTTATCTAAGTAGTTAGGACAGGAAACTGAGAGACTTAGTGCTAGCTTTCAGAGTTGCTTCATGCATATCTGACGCCCAAGCAGTATGGCCATAAGGATGATAACACAAAAAGCCACCATGCAAGAGAATCTATGGCTGTTTTATATGGACAATGATTACACATAACTCAAAGGCACTGTCTCAAAAGCTTAGAGTCCTCTTTTAATTTAAACACATAATAAACAAGCTCATCTAAATTTTTATTAGTATTATTATGTGTGTATTGGTGTCTGCTGTGTACGTGTGTAGAAGGCAGAGGACGGTTTTGTGGAATTGGTTTTCTTCATCCACTTTTATGTGGGCTCAGAATATCAGGCTTGCATGGCAAGCACTTTTAATAACAACAATTTTGCCTGCCCTAATAAATACGTTTTTATCATTAAACTATTTAAAACATCATTACTACAAATATGTTTTATTTTAAAATAAATATACGTGTAATAAAATAAATATACTAATCTTTTTATAGAATGCTCCAGCATTCTAGAAAATTACCAAAATTCTTGTACATTTTAATCAATTTCCTTTTCTCTGTCTTCAAAGCCTTCAAAGCAAGCCAGGTGTGGTGATGCACACTTTTTTTTTTTTGGTTCTTTTTTTCGGAGCTGGGCACCGAACCCAGGGCCTTGTGCTTCCTAGGTAAGCGCTCTACCACTGAGCTAAATCCCCAGCCCCATGATGCACACTTTTAATCCTAGCACAAAGGGAGAAGAAGGAAGCTCTCTCTGAGTTTGAGGCCAGTCTGGTCCACTGAGCAAGTTCTAGGACAGTCATGGCTACACAGAGAAACCCTATCTCACAAAAATAAAAACAAAAAACCTACCATCACCACCAAAAACAAAACAAAATAACAAAAAACATAGGAAGTAAAAATGCAATTGAGTCTCAAAATATATTTCCTTTTATAGTATTTCTGTAGGTGACAACACCCACTACTCAAAGACATGACCGAAAGGGATTTCACTGATTTTGTTGTTGTTGTTGTTAATAGTTGATTTACCTATAAATTGTGCATGTACTAATACTTTTTTTTTTTTTTTTGGTTCTTTTTTTCGGAGCTGGGGACCGAACCCAGGACCTTGCGCTTCCTAGGTAAGCGCTCTACCACTGAGCTAAATCCCCAGCCCCCGTACTAATACTTTTTAAAGCCATTATTAATTTAGGATAAAAGATATAAGTCTTTTTTTTTTTTTTTTTTTTTTTTTTTTTTTTTTTTTTGGAGACAGGGTCTCACTATGGAGCTCTGGCCAGTCTGGAACTCACTGTGTTGACCAGGCTGGCCCTAAGCTTACAGAGATTGACTGTCTTGTCTCCTGAGTGATAGAATTAAAGGCTTGTACTACCAGACCTAGCTTCAAACACACTAAAGAAATGTTTTGACTCGCCTTGAAATCTACCCCAAACTAACAGTTTAATTCTAATGGGGTCTCAATAGAATTAAAACAGATATCCAAAAGGAATTACTACTTGGCTGTTTTCAAAGTATACGACTGATGAATTAGAAGCAATGCTTCAAGTGTCATTCTTATAAGAGTTTCATCAACTGCTAATATATGGCATTACTTTTCATGCAAATACTTGCAATATACTAACAATTGTTACTTATAATCATTGAACACTTTACTTAGTTATCAAGAATGAGAAATAGGGGCTGGGGATTTAGCTCAGTGGTAGAGCGCTTGCCTAGGAAGCGCAAGGCCCTGGGTTGGGTCCCCAGCTCCGGAAAAAAGAAAAAAAAAAAAAAGAATGAGAAATAGACTGTTGTTCAGTTTGGGTCCACTACGGTTCCAAATCTATTCATTTTCTCAATTTCTTTCCTTTCCTTTTCTTTTTTTCTCTTCCTTCCTTCCTTCTTTCCTTCCTTTCTTCCATCCTTCCTTCTTTCCTTCTTGCATTTTAACAAGATGCATCTAATTGTTAGGTGCATAAAGATAAAGAGATACAAAAGGACAAAAAGGGAAGGCCACATCTTCCACAGCCATGTCAAGAAGGATCTCTAAAACAGTACCAACTTTGGGGTCATTAGGTCATGCACATGCAATACTGTTAAATAAAGTAAAGTCAATTTGGTCAAATAGGTGAGGAACTAAGGGTACATTTAGATTCTTACTGAGCATGCTCAAATTTCTAACACACCAAAGAGAAAGATACTTCCTTAAAGTAGAAGGCAAATATTTTATGTGTATATTTGGTCTTTAAAATAAACAGAAGTCATTGATGTCTTTTAAAGCTACTTACAGGTTTATTAGTATAAGGTTTTATAGTGGTACTCCAGGGGCAATATAAACTACATAATGAAACCATCTGGCTGCAGTTCTCTTTTCCATAAGGCTAGCTCATTGACATTTCATCCAAAGCAGCAGGCAAACACCTTCCCATCAGAGACATGCTCCTTTTTACAGGTAGAGATGGAGCAGAGTTCTTATGTGCAAAGTATTACATTGTAGAAACAGGATCTTCTCTGTGCTTGATCTGTAAATATCACATTTCACTCCATCTGGGAGCTATAACCACTATATATATTTGTGTATAAAAGGTAAAGTGTAGTATGCTCCAGGATAGCACATTTACAGAGAAAAGATTTCAGTAATTACTACACAACTTAATCCAGCTGATGAGAAGCCAATAAATACCAGCATTCTCTGTCAGAAACTGGAAATACTTATTAATTGGACACCCTAGGAAAACAGATAAATGCCAGCTCCACTTCAATTTCTTAAACGTACTAATATTTCAAAATTCTCTTCACAGGCTTTTAAAGAATAAATCCTAAAAATGACTAATAAGGCTCATGACCATTGGGTGTATTTTTTTCTAATGTTAAGAGTAAACATGCTCAGTAATGAAAAATCTGAAGCATTTGCAGACCTTTTCATCCAGGCCCCTGCCTTGTTAGTAGCCATGCCAAGCTGCTGTTTGATGACACAGGGATGCAGACTCCAGGCCAGCACAAATGGCAACTGAAGATTGTACCTAACCTGGTGCTAGGCATATGGGGAGGAGGGTTGCTTTGCAAAGAGGAGCTAGTACACCCAGGGGTAGTGGAGACACACACTAGAATGTAAAGGTGCTCTGCTTGGGGACAGAGAGCCAGGATCCTTCTCCAGCAACTGCCTCACTGCCTTCTGCCTCCTCATCTCTGTCCTACCCTCTGTTGTGGCTGCTGCTGAGTTGGGCTCCGGCGAGCCATGCTCAGGGGTCCTGCGCACCAGCACCTCCCCCTCTTGCACACGTTTGATCCCTAGGTCAGTGGAGCCGTGTTGGATCGGGGAGCCAGGAATACTCGAGTCAGCCTCGTTTGAGAAGTCAAAGCCATCTGGGATTCAACATATAACATTTTAGTACTTTTTTTTGTGCTGCTCTATTCTTTTCTGAGCATTCTGACCCAGGCAGATAAGAGAATGTATATATGGATATGATATTAACACATACACTGTCTATATAGTTACATGTGTGTGCACAGCCTGCACACACATAAGGCAGCAGATGAACAATGTGAGGTTTGCAAATGAATGGGACAGAAAAATTAGGATCATTAAGGTGACACTTTCTCTTAGGCAAGACAGCTTGACTGTTAAGTACCAAATGTCTGTAAAATATTGCTGGGTTCAGCTCTTAGAATAAAAAAAAGCAAATACAAAAATCCAAAACTAAGGACCAATCCTTTTATGCACAGTTTGTATTATACTTTAGTTGGACCAGGCATATAATTTTCTCCCACAGTGCTCATACAGGTACCTTTTATCCAGCTAATAGGCTTACGGCAACTTTCTCCCCTTATTTTTATCACTAGCTTTCAAAAAAAAAAAAAAAAGACAAAATTTGGCTAAGTCTTATTTTACATTATATCATTAATTGAACAGTCTAGCATCTTCCTACTTTATAAACAGATATATATTTACATTAAAATAACTGTATTATCACATTTCTCCTACCATTTTTAAATGAAAATATTTTACATTACTACATACAGCATTAATTACTATCAAGCATTTTAACATTCTGTATAAACAGTGTAAGTTTACTTGAATCCATAAGTAAACTATGGGAATTTTATTCTTACCTTCTCTTCTCCATCTATGACGACGAATTGAAGCTGTTGTAATTGCAGTCCGAGAGATTCTCGGCACTGTTGGAGTGACTTCCACTTTAAGTACTTTCTGGCCTTCTTGTGAAGAATCAGGTGCATCAAATGGTAATGAGTTTTTCATGGCATTTGCCACCTAAAATGATAATATAAGTTTATACAAATTTATAACCAACAAACAGCGTTTAGCCTATACTATGATACATTTCTGATATTTTTGAACACATACAGCTTATATAACATATGAAATTGTATGATATAAAAGGACAAATATGTCAAAATGTTTATTTCTAACATTATGTATTTTTCAGTAGGCTTTTCAAATAAAAATTTATAATTAAAATAAGGATTCTATAACCTACTGGATTCTTGAAGTTGTTGAGTTTCAAATGGAAAGAACATTCCAAAGAAAAATGTTTAAATATTTGTAACCAAGATATAAAACAAGTTAGAATAAGTGCCTGCTTTATCATGTAAGTAGCAGAAAACGTAATCTGTTAGAACGGTAACACTCTCCTGCACTCCTATGCATCCACAAGCAGAGATTTCTCCTAATACATGATGACAGTATGTGTCCCATGCCTCTACGGAGAAGACTGGGAAACCCGATTGGTAAACAATTGTTATCCAACTGGTTTGTCTGTTAACCAGTAAGTAATAATCCAGCAAGGACTTTGAGCTGTAAGAATGTCTTTCTTTCCTTCGCACATGTAGGATACAGCAACCTGGGTAAGAACGTCTGATCCACCCACAGACCCAGAGTAGGAAGGTGTTCCAAGGTTTGGTGAATATAATCAAGGTCTTGTCAGTAATATAGAGGATGCTTGTTTCTTTATTTTGTTTGGAATATAGCTCTAGATATGAAAAACATGCTACACATTAGTAAATTTATCTTAATCTTAAAATTAAAAATGGTATAAATAAATAAAATAGCTTTAAAAAACTATCCTAGGTAGAAAATGCATAAACATTTTAAACATCACAGAACCACCACAGAAAAGTTTAATAATTAGTAAGAAACAAAAGCAAGTCAAGTATGGTGGCACTCGTAATACAGCACCTCTAAGACCAAGACAGAATTATAAATTCAAAGCCAGACTAGGAAGCATAAGAAGGAAGAAAGGAAAGGCAGGAGAAGGCCCGTGTATAGTTAACTACCTAGAACTACCAGTATTTTGTTATCTCTTTCACATGTAGATTTAAAATACATATATATTTTCCCACTTAACCTAAGCTATTATTTTTTCTTTAAGTTCTCAAATATTCAATTTCATTAAGGCAATATCAAACTTCAATTGTTTTGTTATGAGAACACTTAAAAGACTACTTTTATTTCTTTGTGATTAAAGTAACACTGTAGGCCAGGTGGTGGCAGCAGCATGTGCCTTTAACGCCAGCACTCAAGAGCCACAGGGGGCTCTTGAGTTCAAGGTCAGCTTGGTACAGAGTGAATTCCTGAATAGCTAGGGCTACACAGTCTATTTCAAACTTCAAAAATGGAAAAAATAAAAGTACTTCTAGTACTTTTAATTTTATTTTATTTGTGTGTTGGTGATCGATCGATCGATCTATCTATCTATCTATCTATCTATCTATCTATCTATCTATCTATCTATCTATCTATCTATCTATCTATCTATCTATCTATCATGTGCATGCCTGGTGCTCACAAAGGCCAGAAGAACGCACCACAGCTCTTGGAACTGGATTTACAGATGGCTGGGAGCCACTCCTCTGAAGAGTAGCCTATGTCCTTAGTCACTGAGCCACCTCTCCAGCCCTTTATAATACACTTTAAGGCACTAGCTACTCTACATGTGGCATACAGGATCTAAGAGAATGAGAACTCATTACAAAACTACTTCTGCAAAGGAATAGCTAGAGTCATATTATCACTAAAGCATAACAAATGCTTCATCTTCCCCTATTGTATGCTTCCATTTGTCCTTCAAACTTTATTACTGTACATCTGTATGCATGTATAATATGTATGTGGAGGGCAGTCACTATGTTATATGGAGGTCAGAGAACAATTTTATAGAGTCCGTTCTCTCCTACCTTTATGTAGATTCTGGGGATAGAATTCAAAGTGACTGATTTGCATGGCAAATATGATCCCACTGGGTCATATTGGTGGCCCAACATTTGTATTTGATTCTTAAAAAAAATAGTGTGTGGGAGAGAATAACATGGCATAAGTGTGGAGATCAAAGGGCAGCTTTCGGGAAAAGTTCTCTGTCTACCATGAGGGTTCTACGACTGAACTCAGGCTGTCAGGTTGGCAGCAAGTGCCTTTATCTTGAGTCATCTCACAGGTCCCCTACATGTTGGTAAGCTAGTAATCTTTAAAGTAAGATTATAAGTGCAGTTTTCTTATGTCTACAGAGAATATTTTTCTTTTTGTGTACTGCGTATTAATTTTCTTTTTTTGTTTGTTTTTTGAGACAGGGTTTGTGTAGCCCTGGCTGTCCTGGAACTCTGTAGACCAGGTGGGTCTCAAACTCTACCTGCCTCTGCCTTGAGTGATGGGATTAAAGGCATGTGCCACCATCGCCTGGCTCTAATTTTACTTTATTAAAGGAAATGATTCAGAATTTATGTTTATGTGGAGAAAAATAAGCTCTTGTAGTGACTACTTCATTTCTAAACTGTCCTAGTTTTGATTATAATAATAAAATGAAGATTTCACTCAAGCTTGACAGCCTTTCTTTTCTGTACATCTGAATGAAACTGATCAGGTATGGGAGGGACAGGAGAGATGGCCATGAGAATGACAATCTGCAACTGACGGGGTAGGGACATGGGGGGCATCTCCATGACGAGACAGAGAACTGGGATAAGAGAGGCACCTAAGAATCAATGGGGGTGACCTTAGTTGTGACTCACAACATTGGGGATATAGAACCTGAAGAAGCTGTAGCCAGGTATGAACCCCAGTGGAGCGATAGAGACTCCAACCCACACACAAAATTTCAACCCCAAATGCACGCTGTCTATAAGAAATGCAGGCATGGGGGATGGAGCAGAGACTGAGGGAATGGCCAACCAATAACCTGCCCAACTAGAGACTCACCCCATGGCCAAGCACCAATCCATGACACTATTAATGATACTGTTACCCTTGCAGATAGGAGTCTAGCAAGGCTGTCCTCTGAGAGGCCCCGCCCAGCAGCTGACTCAAGACAGATGCAGACACCCACAGCCACACAGTGGATGGAGCTTGTGGACTTTTATGGAGGAACAGGAGGGAGGATTGCAGACCCCAAACAGGATAGGAACTCCATAAGAAGACCAGCAGAGTCAACTAACCTGGACCCTTGGGGCTCTCAGAGACTGAACCACTAACGAAAGAACACACACAGGCTGGACCTAGGCATCCCTGCACATATGTAGCAGATGTGCAGCTTGGTCTTCCTGTGGTCCCAAACAACAGGAGTGGAGCTATCCCAAAAAGCTGTTGCCTGTTTGTGTGAGATGCGTTCTACTAGCTGGCCTGCCTTGTCTGGCCTCGGTGGGAGAGCAAGGAAGAGCTTACCCTTGTAGAGATTTGAAGTGCCAGGGTGGTAGGATACCCAAGGGGCTCTGACCCACTCAGAGGAGAAGGGGAGAAGGGATAGGAAAGGATTGTGGGAAGGGGTGACAAGGAAAAGAGCAGTGAGCAGGATGTAAAGTGAAAAAGTAAAATAAACAGATTAACTAGACAACAACAAACCTCTGTGGCTGGCCTCTCTTTAACTGGGCTTTACT
This sequence comes from Rattus norvegicus, assembly GCF_021556685.1. Classification (NCBI taxonomy): domain Eukaryota; kingdom Metazoa; phylum Chordata; class Mammalia; order Rodentia; family Muridae; genus Rattus; species Rattus norvegicus. The sequence continues at coordinate 75,234,096 of NC_141542.1, forward strand.
GTCTAGTTTAGAATAGCCAGGAACTTACCAAGTAGCTGAGGACCACTTCCTCCATGTGGCAACAATCTGCCTGCTTCCATGTGCTTCCAGATGCTGGTTAGTACTTGTTTTTCTCTTTTCTTAAGGATTTCAAGACATCCCCAACCCCTTCATTTTTCAAGACAAGGATTCTCTGTGTAACTCTGGCTGTCATGGAACTCACTCTGTAGACCAAACTGGCTTTGAACTCAGAGATACATCCTCCACCACTGCCTGGCTAAAACATTTTATTTTCAATTTGCATCAATGCCCACCTGCCCTTTACCCCATGGTAACATTTTGACCACTATATGCTTTAACATATATTAAAACAAACAAACACTTACCAAGAGTGGCTGAGAAAAGAGTTCTAGCTGAGCTCTATAAATGATGTCATCAAGTACTTCCTGGCCAAGGTCCCACTGTCCATTATACCTATGGGATTCATTATTTAGTATTTTCAATAGATATCTCTGGTCTTTAGAACTTAAAAAAAACCTATCCCAAGTTCTACTGCCTCCGTTATAAAACAAAACTCTTACTTCGAATTGCTCAATTGTCCTAGTTTTGGTTATAAAAAATGAAGATTTCAACTCTATGTTTATAGTAGCTTACAGATGCTTCTTTATACAAATTGTTTTTTTTAACCATGTGCTGCTATTCAGAATAATCTATTTTAAAGTATTCGTGATAATCATGATAACTATATAGAAACAATAGTTTCCCATATAGAAAACCTAAAATTCTAAGATGGCTCTAATTTTATGACTAGTCATGTTATTAATTGGCTATTTATCCAATGTGGTGCTGAATAGAAACCACATTAGAAAACAAGGCAACAGGCCTACATGAAACAAGAGTCTATAAAGAAGATAAAGAACATGTACAGGAGAATTCATCTTCTTCCTACTTACATAGCATAGTAAACTCCTGTGAGAAGTTGCACCATAAATTCAGGATCTAATACGATTCGACCACAAAGTTCCTTCCACTGTTTCTCATGTTGTCGTGGAAACCCACTCACACAAACCCTAGAAAAAATACAGTAATTAACATTTGACTCCCTGATTGACTAAATTCATAAATTTAACGACTCATCCTTCAGCTCCTGACACCTGTTAAGTGCCAGTGTCATGACCAGGTGGAGGATGTTGGTTTTTAATTTTTTTAAGCATGTCTTTATTCATAAAACATGAATTCTAGTGGACTCCATACAAAGTACTAAGTTTTCTCAAATAGCTAACAGTCTCTTTCACAGACATCCTTTTTCTGCTTCTCTCACTCTCTTTTTCCCCCCTCTCAAACATAAATATATAACTTTTTATCTATTCTAAATTGTACTGGGGAATTCCTGGACAGTACATAATCTTAAAACAACATTTCAAAATACTGTTGTTCATGAGCTCACTATTACTTATTTGATGTTTTATTTAAGCAAAATTAAATGTGCACAAATGTTACCTATTCATTTTCTTCCTTGTGCAGCCCAGTACGGCGACTGGTGACTCTCATGGACAGGGGTGTTGTTCCTTCCATAGTGGAAACATGGTGAGCAATCTCTAACAAATGTGCTGTCTGGACGTCACCTCTGCTCCTTGATACTGGAGACAGGGGCTCTGGGAGCTACTAAGCAGAATGAACTTTGTTTTCTTTCTTTTTGAGACAGTTTTATTGTGTAATCGGGGTTGGTTTGGAACTGTTTACGTAGCACAGGCTAGCCCCGAACCCACAGAGTTCCATATGCCTCTGTCACTTGAGTGCTAGGATTAAAGACTGGGATTATTGTTCCTATAACCAAGCTTGCTCTTGAATCTCTTCTGCTCTCTGCTGTATATGTCAGTATGCTCTTCTAAATTATACTCCATTTTAACACATTAGCCCGATGCTAATAAACTTCTGGACCCTCTTTTGAGAATCTTGTTTGTTGCAGGATATTTGATCATACTGCAAACCCAGAGATTGTATTATTTACTGAAAAAAAACCTGTTTCTAGTTGTGGTGTGACTTATCCCTTCGCACATACCTTTAAACCTTCTGGTTGGAATACAGACATGCACCATTAACCCCAGACAATGAAGGTAAAGTTAGTTTGTAGAAGGATGGACCCATGTTTGAAAGTGATGACTAGTTGAGTGGTAGACAAATTGACAAATCAGAGAAAGATCTGACAGAACAGGATATGCCCAACTCTTTCTCATGAGACTAGAGGAAAGGGAAGCTACTTGAGGGAGCCATGCAGTGAGGGGAAAAAAAAGGAGGCCATTTTGACTAGGAGAGTTTTACAGAGACAAGTTGCAGAGAGAACAAGTCAGACCCAGGTGAAGACCGAACGAGCCAGTGAATGAGAAGGAGCCAGAAGATTAGAACAGATCGCCAAAGCTGGTATGAGGTAATCAGCAATTCAGCCAGAGGCCCAGAGAGGAGTCAGACTGAATCAGTCAGCTTGGGGGGAGTTTGAGCCAAAACAGCGGAGTTGAACCAGCCATTTCAAAAGTTACAGTTACAGCTTATGATGTACAAGAGGTATAAGAGTGGCCATGATGCCCAAAGGAGATGCTGTCACCTCTGGAAATAGTAACAACAGAGATCACTAAAGCCACTATTAGTCAAAATATCACCAACAACTGCCTTTCATTTCACTGAGATGCTTCCAGAAGTTGTATCTTAATAGTTACAGTGTTATAACATTAGTATCAAGTTATAGTGTGCTTATGTTCATAACTTTATCAGGTTAATTATACTTGATCATAGCCAAAAGGGCAAGAAGCGAGATCAGGTTAATTATAACAAGTCAGAAGAAAAATTTTAGTGCCTTACATTAAATTAAAAATTATATACATATATAGAATATAATAAGGTAATAAAAATATTACAAATTGAAAACAGCATTATATTGATAAAATTGGCACATGCCTATAATCCCAGCACTCAAGAAACAGAAAGGAAGCCAGCCTGATCCACACAACTAATGTGAGTCCAGCCTCACCTATAGAGAAGTCTATCACTAAACCAAAAACCAGACTGTTAAAGATGAAGCTTCTAATGGACAATAGTAGATACCAAATTACTGTGGTACTTATACACTTTATATGTTTAAAATAACTCAATGATTTTGTCATATCAATAGTCACATACTAGAAACGATCAAGTATTCAGGATGAAAAACGTGACTATCAATAAAAAACAAGGACAAGGTTAAGAACAAAGTTTTTAGAAGTTATCCAGGGGACATAGAATCTACTTTAGAGATAAGAACCTTCTTCACCATTAACAATTATAAGTAGGATACAATAATATACTAAATTTTAAGATAATCTATAAATTCAAAGTTATGGATAACTTAGATTAGACTTCTGCCAGTTACCCAAACTAATGAGCTCTGTTATAACCAAGAACGGGCTCCTCCCAGTAACAGAACAGCAATGTGAACCTGAGTGTTTCTCAGACAGATTTTTGATCCCCATGAGCCTTCCTTTCTGGTATTTATGTTGTATCTCTATCCACTAAGGGTGGAACATGTAACTTGCTTCTATTCAACGCAATGTGGCAAAGGTGAAAGGATTCAACACACTATTTGTATATTATGTGTACAACTATTCTTAAAATAACAGATCATGGGGGTTGGGGATTTAGCTCAGTGGTAGAGTGCTTGCCTAGCAAGCGCAAGGCCCTGGGTTCGGTCCCCAGCTCCGGAAAAACAAAACAAAACAACAACAACAAAAAAAAAACAAAACAAAACAAAACAAAACAAAAAAAAAAACAGATCATGCTAGATGCTCTCAATTTACTCTGGCTTTGAAGAAGCAAGCTGTGATGTGTTAAGCTGTATGAAGAGGCCCATGTGTCACCTATGTGAGGATGGACTCCAGCAGACAGCCAACTAGATAAAGAAACCTATAATCCTACAACTATAGGAACAGAATTCTGGCCAAAGTGCTAAGCCTTCATAGACTACAATTCCCTCTGCCTTTCTACAGCTTTAAAAGACCGTTTAAGCTGCCAGGTGTGGTAGCACCTGCCATTGATTCCAGCACTCATGAGGTGGACATAGGCTGATCTTTGTGAGTTATACTAGTTGGGTCTACAAAGGGAGGTTCAGACCAGTCAGAACCATGTAGTGAGACCTCTCTTAAAAAAACAAAACAAAATGAACTCTAAGATGCAAGCCATGATTACATTACTGCCTCATAAAAACTATGAAATAATAAATGTGTGATGTTATAAGCTGCTAAACTTGTGGAACTGGTTTTTCTTTTTAAAAATTGTTTAGTGTGTCTCTCACAGTATGTCCATGGAGGTCATAAGTTAACGTCTGGAGAAACAGTTCTTTCCTCTCACTGTGCTGTCATTTCTGCCCTGCACTTCATCCATAAGAGCCTTCATGAGTTTTGCTGCAGCAGCACTGGAGGAAAGCCACTGCACCCAGTTTTGTAATTTGACTTTTGGAGAGTGAATTCACATTTTAAGGATTTTTTAACCAGCTCATTTACCTATTAGGCCATCTTGCTGGTCCAAGAATTTGTTATGTATCAAAAGAAAGGAACTGCATATCAATTTTTTTCTTTTCCTGAGACAGGGTCTCTCTGTGTCCTGGCTGTCCTGGATTTTGTTCTGTAGTCCAGACTAACCCTCAAGTCAGAATCAACCTGCTTCTGCTTGCCAAGTGCTAGGATTGTATGTGACTGAACTCTGGGGGCTGGGGGCTGAAGCAAAAGGTCACTTGGTTACATAAGCTCAGAACAGAAAGTCCATGACCCTAACCCAATTTATATTATATATTTTTTCTATAGTAACATGTAAGTTTTAGCCAAGCCTAACTTCTTATGAAATTCTGAGGTCCTACAGACTATAATCTAGCACACAGAATGCTCCTTTGCTATCACATGTATAAATGACACAATACAGATACTAGTTTACAAAACAGATAAAGGATCTTGTCTACTACACTCCCAGTAGAAGGTCAGGACCTGTTCAAGGTCAGCCAGCACTATGTGAGGCCGTGTTTTAAACACACAAAATATATAAGGGAAAGATACACATTCCTTTTTAAAAATAATTTTATTTATTTTTAACATGCATTGCTGTTTTGTCTGCATACATGTCCATGTGAAGGTGTCAGGTCTGCTAGAACTGTAGTCACAGATGGTTCTGAGCTGCCAAGTGGTTGCTGGGAACTGAACCTGAGTCCTCTGGAAGAGCAGTCAGTGCTCTTAACTGCTGAGCCATCTCTCCAGTCCCAAGATTTTTATTCTTTAGGTTTTTCACACACACACAGGTTCATTATTCAAAATTCTTACGATAATTTATTTTTAAAAAAATGCACCCAGAGAACAATCTGATGCATCGATAATTAATCCTAAACTTGGTGGACTTGACCTAATCGTTGAGCTAGATAATATTCTGTTGAATGTTAAAATACTTTTCTTTTGATAATTTTTATTGTTCCTTTTTATGTGTGTAAGTGTTTTGCCTGCATGCATGCATGCACATTTATGTGAGTACAGTACTCACAGAGGCCTGACGAGGACTTGGAGCACCTGGACCTGGAGTTAGGGAGAGTTGTAGGCTACCAGGTAGACGATGGGAAACCCTGGGCAAGAGCAGTCAGTGCTCTTTACCGCTCAGCCATCTCTCCAGGCCCTTAACATAACTTTCATTCCCATAGGAATGTAAGTTTTTATTTACTACTAATCATTTTTATTTACTACTATATCAGAAGTTACAATAGCCTGGCATTTATAATACTTTTCAAGTTACTATATTAATATACAGAATGATAAAGACTCTTCTCACCTTGAACCCATTCGACAAAGAGATTGGTAAGATGATGCAGGCATATACACAATAGCTGAATTATAGCACAGCATGAGAAAACTCAGGACTTCGAACCTAGAAAAATAAAACATGATGACAATTATTTATTTCTATCAGAGACAACAGTAAATTATTTACTTACTAAATAGTTACAGCAATGCCTTAATGTAAATCTTCATGATTTCTTAATCAGGTTACTATAGTATCCTCCTCAATAGTTTGTTTCAATTCTTACTATTATGAGCCATAGCCAGTGCATTAGTTTCTTCTTTAGGAAAAAAATTAGGCCAGGTATAGTGGAGCTCACCTTCGACACTCAGGGGTCAGAGACAGTCTATGCAGTGAGTTGCAGGCCAGTCACAGCTATAAAAGTGAGACTCTGTCTCAACGAAACAAAACCAAACAAAGCCCCAACCAATCAACCAAAGCAAACCAAACCTGCAAAACCAACCAAATCAAAGGACTGGAGAAACAGCTCAATAAATAAGAGTATTTGCTAGTCTTGTGGGTTTTTTTTCTCAGCACCCACGTGACAGCTCACCTGCAACTCCAGTTCCAGGGCATCCACTATCCTGCGGGAACAGCAGCATTCCTAACTAACCTGCACATCAGATGCACAACAGCTCTCTCCACCAGCTTTATCAATCAAATCAATCTTCCATATTGTTTGCTAAACGCTATATGTAGGAGACAATGAACACCCAGTTGAGAACAACTGGCTAAGTCTTGAAAAGGGAAAATGGAAGGCAGGGGAAGCAGAAGACAGAAGTTTTCATTAATGAACTATGTGGAAGTAATGCATATTTAATTTGGGGGCAAAACTATGAATATTTGTAAACTACTTCACAGTAAAAATTGTACTACAAAAACTTCCACATCACAGTTCAATCATTCATAATCACTACGATCAGAAAATGGGAATCGGGGCTGCTGAGGAAAGGAGGAATTTTCATTATTTATTATATTATGTTATGGGCACTTTGTTAGTATGTTGTGTTTGTGTACCACATGCATGCTTGATGCCTACAGAGGCCACAAGAGGGCATTGCTGCCCGGAAACTGGGCATAGGTATAGGTGGTTATGGGCTGCCATGTGGGTGCTGGGAATTGAAACGTGGTCCTCTGTAAGAGCAGTCAGCGCTCTAACTGCTGAGTATCCTCTCCAGTACTGTGACATATATATTTGATTGGGTACATTAACCTTGTTTAATAGTTAATAAAATTTGTTGAACTGCCCCATAAGCAGAAGATTTCCCCCAAGCAGCTGACACCATTTATAGTGAGAGGGGAGGAATTTGGTTATAGACAAGACATAGTGATACAACAGGGTGCTGTCCAGTCTGCTGTACCACCCCTAGATGAAGAGCTACAGGTGGTCAATGGCTCTGAAGAGTGAGGTCTCTGAAGTGTGAGTGACCCAGTGGTTGTCAGATTTGGACACATGTATATGCAAGCAAATAGGTTCAGTTGATTATATATACAGATGTGTGTGTGTGTGTGTGTGTGTGTGTGTGTGTGTGTGTGTGTGTGTGTGTATCCATACATACATATTATACACATGTAACAATAATTAAAGAAGAGATTACTAATGTGGGAGGGGGACACGGGAAGAGTCCAGGGGAGGATGGAGCAGATGTGGTGTTGTACAAAGTTCAAAACAATTTTTTTGAGTACTTATCTACCATGCCAAAGACCAGAAATATTTCAGATACTGCAATGTGTGCTTCTTGGGAGGTAAGACCCGAGTATATACCGGAACTCACTTATGTTTCACATGTACCACACACATACAGCCAGAAGGTAATTTTACCTCGCAGTATCTTAGTACACTGGCATTTCCCCTGTGTCCCAGTCACACAGACTGTGTGTAGACTGTCTACTTGCACTATCATGCTGGTGCCCATCAGATTTCAAACATTGGAACATTTCAGATTTGTGATTTTTTCAGACAAAGATGCTCAGTCTGTACTACAGTATATTTGATTAGTATTATGCATTTTACTTTTGGACTTCAGTCATATCCAGCTTGAGATGAAGTAATTATACTTAACCATTAGGCATAATTCACCATTGTTGCTGTGTACTTTAAAAGCTAGGTTTATTTGAGTGTTTTGCTGGCAAATATGTATGTGTACAACATACATGCCTGGTGCCCTTAAAGGCAAGAAGAGGGTATTATTATTCTACCACCTGGAGCCAGAGTTACAGATTGTTATCAACCATCACGGGGATGCTGGGAATAGAGCCTGGGTCCTCTGGAAAAGCAGCCAGTGGTTATCCACCGAACCATCTCTCCAGCTTTGTAGCTATGTAGCTTTGACCATTACCGGTTTTGTGCAGTGAATGTTTCTCTCTGAGGATGAAGATCACTGTAAACAACCCTGATGAGGTCATGCTGACATAATGCCCCTTCTGTCAAAGCCATGGATCCAATTGTAGAGGGCTACAAAAAATAAGATACAGCATATGATGTCTTCAAAAATAGAGTAGAAAAACCTGTACTATGTAGTCATATTTAATTTTGTTTTAAATAAAACAGAGTTTGAAGTAAGTTTTTCTCTGTTCTTCAATAACATTTTATTCCTTCTTTTAGAAACTATGTGTAGAAGATACATAAAATTTGAAATATATCACTTCATTTTTGAAAAATATTAAGTACTCTGTATTTAAGGAAAACTAAAAGCTGCTGAAAACTTTAAGGTTTGAAAGAGATTCATTTATATTTGTTTGAGTTCTAGGACACAGAATATAACTATTACATATAACAGACAGTATTGAAGACTGATTATTTTAACTAAAAAAACTTTACACAATTGATTTCATGTTTTTCAAGTTAGCACAATCATTTATTAATGTTACTACCATCAATTTTATTTTATAACACAACACAAATAACTTAATTAAAATGCATTATTCAGAAATATTCTATGCTAAAATGAATCCTGGCTAAATAGGAGACATGCTATTTCTAACACAAAACAAAGTCTCAGGAATTAACTTAAAAAATTAATAGCTGCATTAAGCTCAAAGGAAACAGGATGATGTGTGTTGCTCACAATCTGATACATCAGAGGCCACGGAAGATTGTGAATTTGACTCTTAACACATTTCTTACTGGATTTTACTAAATCAGCTCAATAGCATCTTTTACCTATATGATGAATAGTCTTACATTCTTCAGTGGAGTAAACATAAGCAAAACAAATATACTAGTGAAAAGATAGAATGTGCAATTAGACTCCTTTATTCTGAAACATAATGCTCTAACAGCCTTCTGAGTAGTTACTTTCCTAAAGAATAATAAAAATGAATCGGTCTAACACGATAAGCAGTATACAATATGGAAAAAGACAACTGTTTAAAAATTGATTCAATAAGGTGAAAATGATACTGGTAAGGGAAATTAAATGAATAAACAAGAAGTAGAGGAAATTTCTCCACTAAATACTAACTCCCTTGATATTATACATAATATCTACTCTAAAAAAATTTACAACGTAGTCTCTGTTCCACTGTGTGGATCCCAGGGATTAAACTCAGGTTGTCAGCTCTCTCTGTCTCTCTGTCTCTGTCTCTGTCTCTCTCTCTGTCTCCCTCCCTCCCTCCCTCTCGTATGAGTGTGAATGTAGACCAGGTGCATGCCTGGTGCCCATGGAGGTCAGAAGAGGATGTCAGATCCCCTGGAACTGGACATACAGGTAGTTATGGTCTGCCATGTAGGTGCTAGAAATTGAACCTGGATCCGCTGGAGGAACAGTCCGTGCTCTTTTTTTTTTTTTTCTTTTTCTTTTTTTCGGAGCTGGGGACCGAACCCAGGGCCTTGCATTTGCTAGGCAAGCGCTCTACCACTGACCTAAATCCCCAACCCCCAGTCCGTGCTCTTAACCACTGAGCCATCTCAGCTCACAAGCAAGAAGAGAAGATTATGTATTAGGGCCCTGGCATGGTGGTAATCCTTTCACTTAGAAGGTAGAAGCAGGTTCAGGAGTGCAAGGTCTTCCTTGACTGCCTGGTGAGTTTGAAAGCTACTTGGGCTACAAAACAACATGCTTCAAAAACAGAAACAAGAAAGTATTTACAATATTTACCTCTGGCAAAAAAATAATTTTTTATGTTTTTCTCAACATAATTTGAAACATTCCATGTTCCAACCATTACTTACTTCATGGTATATTGAAGGCTTAGATAAGGAAGGGATCGTGAAAGACAGCACTTTATTGTTTCCATCTTTATCAGCAATTTCCTATAGTAAAAAAAATGTACAAAACCAATGTAATATTAAGTCTGTAGCAAAATAAATAACCTAATTACTTCCTTAATTTATAGAATGTATCTTTACTAACTGAGGGGGAGTTTTAGAAACAATAGTACATAAAATACTATTATTCTAGCATACGCTTCTGAACTGTCAGCAAATTGGTATGCATTTGTGGCATGGTTATTATCCATAGGTACTGAACACAATTATATGACTCCAAATTCAACATGACGACAGAGGCAAAGCACAGGTGACACAGAAAACTAGATCTTAGAGGGAAAAAAATTGATCAGATCTTTAGTAGAAACATGGCTGAGCAAAAATAACTAAAACCAATAACTAAACCAAACATTTACCAAAATAAGAAAAACACATTATTATAATAGAAATGAAGCATTTTCCAGTTTTACTGAGCCATAACTGACAGAATTCATATATATTTCTAGTGTATGTGAGGCTTTAACACATTTTCTTTGTGAAATGCTTACCATAAACAAACTTATTTAAATGTCTAGTACTATAAGTAACATTTTTATAGTGAGAACATTTCAAGAATAAATCTTTTAAAAAATTTATTTTATTTATTACATGTAAGTACACTGTAGCTGTCTTCATGCACACCAGAAGAGGGCATCAGATCCCATTACAGATGGTTGTGAGCCACCATGTGGTTGCTGGGATTTGAACTCAGGACCTCTGGAAGAGCAGTCAGTGCTCTAAACCACTGAGCCATCTCTCCAGCCCCAAGATTGATTAAAAAAATATATAATTCCTCAGCAATCAACTGCTGTACTGTAAGAAGTTACGTGTTGACAGTATTAGTATAAGTAATCAAGAAATAGGCATATTTAAGTAATTTCAGAAGAACTGTGAGAAAATTCTTATGTGTTCTTGTTTGTTCAAGACTCGGTTTCACTTGGCAGGCCTGGGTGCCCTGGAATGTACTATGTGTCCTGGCAGGCTTCACATCTGCACCTCAGTTCACTGAGTAGTAAGATTAGAACTGTAGGACATGACGCCTGGCTCTTTCTTCTCTCCCTCTATTTTTTTTTTTTTTTTTTGAGACAGGGTCTTACATATGACTGTAGCCTGACTTATTATGTAGTTCAGGCTGACCTGAAATAAAAAATTTATATCAGACTCCTGAAGCTGAGAATAAATGTATGAATCACCATATCAATTCTTTGTTATTTTAAAGGTGTCTTGAGACAGGGTCTCCTTATGTAGCCCTGTCTGTTCTGATCAATCTGGCCTTGAACTCAGTGACCTGTCTGCCTCTGCCTCCCAAGTGCTGGGATTCAAACTGTGTGCTACTACACGTGGTTACAAATTTTTAAAAGTGTTTGTTCTCTTAAAAACAAGGGGGGGGGGAGATATTGATGTCCTTCATTCTCTAGTGAGTCAACTCTCATCTTCAGGTATCAGTAATCACCTGCCTCTAGATAACAGCACAAGGAGTGAAAGCTGCTGCCTCTCCTTCTCTCACTGCCTTCTGCTTTCCTTAGTATCATGGAACTAGCTTGAAAGCCATGCACAGAAACCTGTTCTTATAGACTGTCGTAACGAGTCGGACGTAACTCCACTGCATGTTTTAAAGCCAGACATGACACTGCAAACCTGCAAGCTTGGGCTTAGGGGGTAGAGGGAGGGAAAGTTAAAGTTAGAAGTTAGAAGGCCAGACTCAGCGACACGATGTTAGCCAGTCTAGAATACTTGAGATTTGGTTTAAGAAACAAAAACAAATCCCAAACAACAACAAAAAAAAACAACCTAGGCATGGTGACACACTCCTTGAACCTTAGTACTTGAATGAGGCAGGCGGATCTCTGAATTTGAGGCCATCCTGGTCTACATAGTAAGTTCAAGACCAGTGAGAGACGCATGGTAAGATCCTGTCTCAAAAACAACCAAGGATGATGTTAAAGACCAGGTTAGCTTTTCAATGAAAACAAAACAAAACAAAAATGTTTAAGTTTTATGAGGTTCCATTTTTAAAAAATGTACAAGATCCAGGGACACCCTCTTCAGCAGAAATTCTACATCTTACTACAGAGATATTTGCTCAGCCACATTCAATACTGCTCTAGTTATAATATCCAAAAGTCGGAAACAGCCTAGATGTCAGTCAACTGAGGGGTGGAGAGGGAAAATTGGAACATTTACTTAATGCAGTATTATCCAACTGTTAAGAAAATGAAAAGCATGAAATTAGCACCATTACTTTTAGCACGTAATAAAATTCTCAAAACTCTCTCATTTGCTTTCCCAAGGAATGCCTATTAAAGAAAATCTGAGCTCTTCACATTAAAGACTTTCCTGCTGAATGGTAGCTCACACCTTTAATGCCAGCACTCAGGAGGCATCTTTGTGAGTTAAAGGCCAGTCTCACCTACACACTGAGTTCCAAGGTAGCCAGGGCTACATAATGAGACCCTGACTTCAAAACCAGAAAAGGTGTGCACAGTGGTACTGGTCTGCAATCTTAGCCTTTGAAGCTAAGGCAAGAAGATCAAGAATGAAGCCTTTTGGCCTAAGATCAAGTGAAGATTTCAAGACCAGCCTGCACTACATACTACGTCTGAGGGCCACCTAAACTACACAGGGAGAATGAAAACAAAAGCCTAACACTAATGGAACCAGGATGGAGTCACCTCTCTTAGCTTGCATATATATCCCGTGTACTGACAGAACTGATCTTCCCTTTTGTCTTGCTCATATGACACTGTGCTGGCTGGTTTTATGCCAATTGGACACAAGCTAGAGTCATCTGGGAAGAAGAAACCTTAATTTAAAATGTCTCCATCAGACTGGCCCGAGGGCAAACCTGTGGAGCATTTTCTTGATTGATGTCCTAGGTGGTGCCATCTTGGGCAAGTGGTCCTCAATTGTGTAAGAAAGCAACCTAGGCAAGCCCTGAGGAGCCAGCCAGTGAGTGAGCAGCGCTTCTACTTTAGTGCCGGCCTCCAGGTTCCAACCTTGAGTTTCTGACCTGACTTCCCTAGATGACAGACTGAAACAATACTGCAAGGTGAAATAAACCCTCGCCTTCCCAAGTTGCTTTTTTGGTCATGGTGTTTTTACTGCAGCTACAGACATACTAAGACAATTACTTCTTCCTAAAATCTCACTGATTCCTAATCTCAAGTAATCGAAAGTATACCTTTTCAGAAGCCATTTCTTCTGGAGAGTTGTAGTAACTTTGACTCAAATTTCAATTTCTCATTCCTTTTGTATTCATACTCTGCATCATTAGTCATCTAAGAATGTGTCTTCTGAGGTAGAGAAATTGCTCTAAAAGCCTGTAGTTCATTTTTAAACTTGTTTCTTATAAATGCATTTATGAACACTGATTAAATAAAACATCTGCAAGAAGTCATCTGATCTAACAATGTTATCATTGATCTCCTCAACAACTTTACATATGATTACTTTGTATCTAGCTTAATTGTATTCAGATCAAAAAAGCTATTCAATAGACATTTCAATTTGTTTTTCTCTAAACAATCTTCAAATATTTCAGAGGATTTAAAAATATTTTAAATTTTCTAAACTATCACTTTCAAATTATAAATCACTCACCAAATTATAAATTCCTAGGAGAAGTGCTTCAATACAGCCATTGCTCTGCCTGTCTCTACTAACTGTAAGTCGCAAATAAACCCAAATCAATTCAGGCAGGAACTGCAGAGTGAACCTCTTAAGTCGAACCTCAGAGCTACGATAGAGCTCAAACAGTTGGTGGCAGACAGGCTCCAGGAGCTAAAAGAAAAACAGAACAATATTATTTCCATTGCTTGGGCTGTAACGTATTTCTTAAAAGGCAAATGCACCTTTATAAAAAATAAATTTCAATATTAATTCCTCCATATATGAATTAACTCAACAAAGCCTTTTAATAGGCTACATATCAAACTGACCAAACCACTAACTCTAAGTACTTCAGTACCATATACTAATCACTATATGTTCTGATATACTATGCTACTAACTTTATTAGATAATTAGTCTGTCTGCCAATGTACTATACTTATACTTGTTGAGGTTGATTTCTGTCCTTACCAAAACTTTCTAGTCTCTATTTTATTTTGTTTTTACATTTATGTATGTATGCACTTATGTGCTGTCTCTTTAATGCCATGTACACATGTATGAAAGTCAAAGAACAATTTTGTGGGATCCAGTTCTCTCATACGATGAATCATATGGGTTCTACGGATTCAACTTAGATTGTAGCGAGTGCCTTTATCCACTGAGCAGTCTCACTGGTCCATCTTTCATTTCACGAAATTTCTTCTTAGTTAAAAACACTTTAAATTTCAAGTAAAGCCATGGCTTAACCAAATTACATGCTACTCATTAGATGAAGAGGTTTTATAAAACACATGATATGGGCACCCAAAGTTCTAGGTCATATATTTTAAACACACACAAGAGAAGTCAAAGCAGATTTAGTGTCTCAGAAATTGTATTTATTTAAGAGACTTAGGGGCTAGGAAGATAGCTCAGTGGGTAAAGTTCCTGCTGACAAGTGTGAGGACCTGAGTTCAGATGCTCCGCACCCACATAAAGGTTGAGCATAGCAGGGCTGGGGTGGGAGGTAAGGTAAGCAGATGCTCGAGGGCATAAAGATGCTTTTCAGTGCTTAACTGACTAATTCTTCTCAAGTCACCACATGAATGAAGTGAGGGCCCTCTCCTCATGATCTTGAAAACTGAAGAAAGGGAGCAGTAATATGCACTACTGACTGAAGATGGTCTGTTCCTACTAACTGTAGACTGTGCAGGCCTGGCTAACTTAAGATGGTCTGTTCCTACTAACTGTAGACTGTGCAGGCCTGGCTAACTTAAGATGGTCTGTTCCTACTAACTGTAGACTGTGCAGGCCTGGCTAACTTTCAACTACACATAAGTTTGATAAGAGACCAAACTGTATATAAAATTTAATTACCAAAAATAAAAAAACAGCTTAGTAATCTCATATGCTTATTACCTTATTCTAAGTGGCATATTTACATTCAAATCTACTTAAATATAGTTTTTAATAATTCAGTATTATTGAATGGTCACTATTTCTATAACTGTAAAGCTGTCAACAGATCTATTGCCAACTATACAGTTAATATTTAGAAAAGTTGACTTTTGTTCTTGAAGAACAACTTTAAAGCTTAGAAAATGAAATTCTAGTCTAGTAAATACTCAATGCTCTAAGAGAAATAAAAATCAGGGCAAATTTTAAGAATATTTTTAAAAATGAAAAAAATTAAACTATCTCCTTAAAATATATGAACAATCACACAGTTTGTTGAAGATTATAAAAATTAGTGGTAAAGAAGATTTTAAATGAAGGTTTTCTAACATTAAGCGGATTTCCCACTCTCACAGGTTTCTTATAGTAAAGAATGTTTCATTACAAATACCGGAAGCACTGCTATCTGGTAAGTGATGGCAGCACTGTGCCCAGCAATTAGGCTACACACACTTAGACATTTGCTCGATAGGAGTCCATACTTCTTTCTCCAAAGATTGCTTTCTGTAAATTTTTATGGCCTGTGATATAATCACAATAAGCTTGTAATGAAGACATTAACATTCACTTTTTTTAGTAGAAAATATCTGGCAGACAAGCCACTCTAAGCATACGAATGAAACAGATGTTCCAAAATCATGGCTCTGCTGTTTTTGTTTTGTTTATCTGTGTATAGCCTTGGCTGTTCTGGAACTTGGTCTATAGACCAAGCTGGCAGAACTCAGAAGACCCAACTGCCTCTACCTCTGGTGCTGGAATTAAAGGCCTAATTCTTATTTTGAAGGTGGGAGGGGCGTCACTAAAGCATGTCACTAAAGCCTGCCATTGTGACATGCTTTAATCCTAAGCATTTGTACCATACTACTTCTGAAGTTCTCAATGGAAATCAAAAATGGTGGCACACACTTGTAATCCTATCACTTGGTAGACAGAAGCTCAAGGAACAAAGTTCAAAGGTATTCTCAGCTACATAGCTCCAAGAGACCTTGTATCAAACAAACCATAAACAAAAACCAAACCCCATAATTACTATCATTTGCATCTAAAGTGATAAAGGTCATCTTTGGCTTAAAAAGTTTAGGAATAACTGACACCTTTCCTAAATTAAGCATACAGTGTTAACCATAGTTACTGTGACATACTGTCTGATAAAAACATTAGGGAGCATTTTGGGTGAAATAACGGAATCTTAATCTAACTTGATTAGGAAAAATAATGTGAGGTCAAGAAATGGAGACAATAAGACAGATAATAAGCAATAAAATTATTATAAGTCCCTGTGTGAATAATGACAGAGAAATTAGCTAGATACTAGAAGGGAAACTCAAAGAAGAACTTGTTTTGTTTTAAAGAAAGGAGGTGAGCAGGCATGGGTCAGTGGGTGAAGTGCTTGGCACTGAAATCCCAGGACTGACTGAGATCTCAGGACTCCTGCATCTTAACCCCTGCACACTTGCAGGCAGACGGGAAGAGAGACAGTGGAATACTCAGAGAAAGGTCAAAGGCTAGAGGATGAAGTCAAAGAAAATATAAAATGGACAGAGGGGACTCAACAGAGTGGAGAGCTCAATATGGAAGAAGCATTAGAGTTCTAAGATCTTCACAGATGAAAAAAGGGAAAAGCAACACTGTTGGTATAAAGTTTAAAAGTCTATCTAGGACTGCTATGTCTTTAAAGCAACATTGATTTTAAGACTATACTATCTATCCTAGGTTCAATTCATATTAAATAAAATGAATGGCCATTTTCTGAAATAACATCTTGGTAGCACATCTCATGCTGTTTCAGAATATAACAAAGTCAGGACGTAAAATGCACTGGTCTCTGACTACAGAAGAGTTCTGGGTTCTTCAGAATTTATTGTCTCGGATTTTTCAAAGTCTGAATGCACGATTAGAAGCTTCTGATTTGACAGTAAAAAGCAACTTCAAAATTATGATGAATGCTAAAGTCTTGAGCCTGGATTTCCTAAGGTACCATGTGGTATTATGAAGCAGAACCATACAGAAGAGTCTGAATAACTTTTAAGACTGGATTTCTCTGTGTAGCTCTGGCTGTCCTGCAACTCACTCTCTAGATCAGGATGGCTTAAAACTCACAGAGATCCTCCTGCCTGTGCCTCCCGAGTGCTAGGATTAAAGGTGTGTGCCACAACTGTCTGGCGGAGTCTGAATAACTTTTAAAAAAGTCTATCTTAAAAGTTTTTTTAAAAGTGAGGTCACTTTTCATACTAAAGAGTTTAGAATCATTTTTATTTCATTATTTTCTAATCAATATTCACTTATTTATTTACACCTACAACCACATTCCAAGCACATATTTATTAAATATTCATTATATATATGATAGCATTCTGGGGAAGTAACAATCATAAAAAAATATGACCACTGCCCATGAAGAGCTTACAATCTAAAGAGAAAAGCATAAAACAATTAATTTTTAATAAGCAAAGCTTAAATGTTAAGACAGTGCAAAATCAGGGGTAGGGTATATAACATTTGTTATTTAGAAATTTTCAAATACTCTTGACTAAAGATATGTATGATATGTGTGTGTGTGTGAGTATGTAGTAAATAGATATCTACACATGCTCACACACACAAACACACAGCCCATGTCTGAAGTTTTAAAAATTCAGCAATACACCGCAGGAGAAAAGGCAGCAAATGAATCTTGCAATAGCTGCTAGAAATAACAGCAGATGCAAGTCTGAGAGCCAATCCAAAAGAAGGAGACAGAAGGCGGAGTCAATAAGCAAGCTTTCGGTGAGAAGACAAGGCTAAGGATGCACTTTAAGCTAGGCTGCTGGTTAGGAGCTGTTACCTGAACTTCTTCAAGCTCACTGCAGTACACAGCAGAGGCAGTCTCGGAGGCTGTATCTGGGAAGATAAGAAGCTACTTTCCTGTGTGTTCCTTTCATTGTCATGTTAAAGCACACATGAATCCAGTGGGAGAAAACTGTACGTCACACCAGTGTGTTAAGGGACAAATACTGTGTATCTGACGTTAAGTTTACATACAGATTCAGTTGCTGCATTTTCTATCTTCTATCACAGGTTGAGGAACAGTTGACTGTTATTCTCAGTTTATTGGTCTTTGCTATTTAGATTTTTAAAAGCACATCCTCTGATAATTTCTGGGTAAACTTAATAAACAGCAGCATAATTCTGTGTTATTAGCTTACAACTGATCAGAGCTTATAAACATCATACAGTACTAAGAAATAATGGTACGTGATATTAAAATAAAGAAGGCTGAATCAGCATACTGTAAAAAATGTGGCTTCTAGAGAAGGAACATCAGAGAACATGAAAAAAAATATATATATTAGGCAAATAATCCTTTGAGATGAAGGTGACTGAAGTTGAGAATCAAAGCAGACCACCTTCATCAGGAAACAAGATCAAAACACTTCAAATGTAAAGGTGGGGGTGGGGAAGCAAAAGCAACTATCAGGATGGAAAATAGAAGAAAGAAGCTTTCTGGCTCCACAAGTCAGACAGGAAACTACAAACTTGCATGTATGTCATTTCAGTACACGGGTCTCATCTCTTCTTTAGGACTTACTTTTCTTCTAAGCTTTCCTACCTCATTGTTTGAGTCTTGAATAACTTTATAGAGAGCTGGCACAAGGGCTTTTTTCCGGTGCAAGGTTGCTGCATAACTGGTAATCTGAGTGTCAGGTAATGCCTACGATAAAACCACCAAAGGACAGTAAAATGAATTTAATAATTAGGAAACAAATTTATTTAACATCGAGTGCCACTTGAGTAAAAGTCAAATAAGAACATTTAAAACAAATTAGCATAATTAATATTAAATAATTCACACACATGTTTTCTAGCTCTTTATCCATGAAAAATGATCACAAGTTATATATCATAACTGACTTCACCAAAACAGGTCACTTTAAAGCCTTCCAGCCTGAAAGAGCAGGATATATCCAGTTCCTCTACTGAGGCTTTCCCAACACACCTCATAAGTGTTCATATGTCACAGTTTCCATCTATCTGACTGTTAACCACGGGAAATCAAAGCAGAGAACAAATACTATTATTAAAACTTGAAGATGCCAGTCTTTTACTGGATATATCTTAATCCTAACAATTATTTTTATTTCTACATAATTCCTTTGACCCTTATTCATATTAGCTCTACTTGAAAGAACAACCAGAGAAGCATTATTCCATTTTCCAAAACTTCTATTTAAAAATGTATTTGTAGGGCTCTTTACAGAACATACTAGCATCACTGAACTTCTGACACATATACTTTACAGTCTTATTCCAACCCGGTTTACCTTGAATTCTGATAACCATTCTTCTACAACAGCTCTTTCTGATCCCAGCATCTTCCTTTACCTTCTAGTCTTCTTTTATCTCTAAAATACATTTTTTAAAGAAATGAACCGGAAGATAACATTACCCAGAGAAATTATCAAAGTTACATAAATGTATACATTTCACTAAACCAAGAAAGCTATGTAGTTTTTATTTTAGATAATGGATCATGCTCAGTTTCACACACAAATAAAACCTATTAAAAATAAATTCTATTTTTGAGCGATATAGTGGAAACCCACTGTCTCCATCCTTTCACATTTTTCCCACTTCAGAGTGTCCCAGAAGATGTCTTAGGTTGGTTATCTATGACTCAGTACTGGGGAGGCTGAGGCAAGAGGACTGTGAAGGGAAGGCTAACTTGGGTGACACAGTACACACTAAGACAAGCCTGGACCACACAGCAGCACCCTGGGTCAACAAAGTAAGAAGCTGAGAAAAAGCAAGGGTCATATAGCTGGCAAGCTGATTAAGTAGCAAAATCAAAGTGTAAATTATAATTCCAATTAAAGCTTACTTAAAAAAAAAGCCTGGAAAAAATATGCTTAACTGTTAAGTGCTTGCCATTGATGGTAGTCTAACCTATTAATTTTTGATAAAAATAAGATACACTGTGTTTCAATCTTTTTTTCCCCCAAAAGGAAAGAATAAGAAAAAAATAAGACAAATAAAAAATAGAATCTGAAGAAGCAGGACTGTCTGTTAACTAACTGAAAAGTTCTCTTACTAAAAGGATGCACTTTCTATGTTTGTTAAACTCCTCACTAGATTTTAAAAGTAGAAATGGTTGCATTACGACATTTTCATATACGTATATGATGAACCTTGATTCTATTTCCCCATGCTGCGCTCTCTTATTACTTCCTCCCCTAAACTAAATTTCTAATTTAAAATTCCACAAAAACCCTCTAACTTAGAATCCCACAATACTTCAGGGGTACCACAGAGTGCTAATGTAATACAGAATAAGAAAAGGAGTAAGATATGCCATTACATCTTAAAATATACTGACAGATTTGCTCAAGAAAAGTCCAAAATTAAGATCAATGAGGGAAGCCAGGCAGTGGTGGCCAGCAAGCAACTTTAATTCCAGCACGTGGGAGGCAGACACAGGAGGATCTCTGAGTCTGAGGCTACCCTGATCTACAGTGAGTTACAGAAAAGCCAGGGCCACACAGAGAAACCCTGTCTCAGAAACAAACAAATAAACAAAACAACCACCAGAATAAAACAAAAAAGTGATGAGGGAAATCACAAATTATGGGATATTAAATAGATACTAATATAAAAGACTAAGGGTCAATTGTAGTGGCAGAGACCTACACACAATGTTAGCACTCAGGAGGAAGCGGCAGAAGAATCAGGAGTTTAACACTCTATACCAAGAATTTGCCTCTTTTAAAAAATAAAAAACAGATAAATCAAAGGTATTGCTCCTTTTCTTTTCTTTTTTAAATTTAAAACAGGGTCTCACTGTGTATCTCTGGCTAGCAGCCTGGAACTTATGACTTAGATCAGACTGGCCTCAAAATCATAGAGATCCTGGAAAGCAAATCCAGCACCACTGGGGCTACACAGAGAAACCCTGGCTCAAAACAAACAAACAAATCACAGAAACCTGGCGTCTACCTCCCAATCACTTATAAATGGGATTATAAATGCTGGTCACTGTGCTTAACAAAGGATATGACTTTTTTTCCTTTTTTTGAGATAAGACTTTACTCTGTGTCTTGGAACTTGGCTGTCTTGGAACTCTGTAGGCCAGGATGGCCTGGAACTCGGAAATCCTCCTGCCTCTGCCTCCAGAGTACAAGGATTAAAGATGTATGCTATCATGCCTGGCTCAAAGTTTATTTTTATATTTGATATTGACACAAATGATTTTTAAAGTCCTTAGAGACAAATACTGAAATATTTAGTGCTGAAATGCTTGGGGTTTGCCTTAAGTAAAGGGGGATCCTTTAGTGGTTCATAGTCACTGACTGGGTGCTAAGGACACTGGCTATGACATACCTCAGACCGTCAACTTGATTCATACAGAAGGAACCCTAACTGAAGAACAGCCTCTGACAAACTGGCCTGTGGGCATTTTCTTTTTTCTTTTTTTTTTTTTTTTGGTTCTTTTTTTCGGAGCTGGGGACCGAACCCAGGGCCTTGCGCTCTACCACTGAGCTAAATCCCCAGCCCCCTGTAGGCATTTTCTTAACTGCTAATTGATGAAGGAGACTCCGGCTCACTGCTGGGTGGAACTTTGGATGTATTTAAAAGAAAAAAAATGTAGCTACATGTAGACTTCAAGCCAGCAGTCGTCCGTGGGCTTCTGCTTCAAGCTCCTCCCTACCTCGGTTCCCTCAGTGATGGAGGAGCTGTATAAAGTGTAAGATGAAAGACCTTCTTCTCCAGGTTGGTTCAAGTCATGGTGTTTATTAATGTAACCCAAAACGAACTAGAACAGCCTCACTCAAGTCATGTTTCAATAATGACATATAAAAGAGGGGCAGAGGCCATCCAGTGACATGGGTCTCAACCTGGACCAGTCACTGCATGACCACTCACCCACAAGTTCTGCACCACTATCACCCCAGCACATCTTACAAGCGGGACAGATTATGCAGATTGAAGGATTTGTGGCTGGGCGGACACCCCAGTCAGACTGCTGGGAGCCTTGTCTGGTAATGGAAGACAGCCAGTTTGCACTCTATTACTAGGGGACTTCTTCTGGGCCACTCTCACAGATTCCAGGGAGTTTCAAGTATACTAGGTTTCTACATCCCACCCCTAATTCCAGTACTCTCTCTGCTCCCCATCACCCACATGATCCCTCCTGTTCCCATCTCCACCCACTCCTAGTCTCCCCCCAAAAAAATCTATTCAATTTCCGGTTCCCAGGGAGATTCATGGGTTCCCTCTTGAGCCCTCCAGAGGGAAATAGCCCAGAGATCCAGGATAGAACAACAACAACAACAACAACAACAACTCAATGAGATGATTCCTAATGATATTCTGCTGTACCGGTAGACTGGAACCAAGCCAAATTATCATTAGAAAGGCATCATCTAGCAACTGATGGGAGCAGATGCAAAGACCCAGAGCCAAACACTAGCTGGGGCCCAGAAAGCTCAGAAGAGAGGGAAGGAGTGCAGAAACCAAAGTGGGGAAGGACACCGGGAGAACATGGCCTCACACAATCAACTAAGCAGCGCTCACAGGGACTGAATTGACAAACACAGGCCCTGTGTGGCTCTGAGTTTGGGACTCAGCATATTTGTTATGGTTGTGTAGCTTGTTTTTGTGGAACCCCTAACAAGAGTGGGGGCTATCTCTGACTCTTGACTGAGCTTGGGACACTTTTCTTCCTACTGGGTTGCCTTGGCTAGCCTTGACTGAGGGTTTGTGCCTACTCTCCCTGGGAGGCCTACTCTTTTGTTATTTTGTTTTGTTTTGAAGGGAAATGGAGGAGAGGATCTGGGAGAGAGAGGACATGGAGGGAGGGACTGGGAAAAATGGAGAGAGGAGAAACTGAGGTGGGGATGTTATGTATAAGAGAAGAATAAAAATGGGGGCATAGGATAAGAAAAGAGTAAATTAGATACAAATATTTAAAAATAGGTGTAGCCGTGTCTCTTTGTGGATGAGCACGTGAGTATATGTACCCTCAAAGGCCACAGAGGGCATCGGATTCCCTGGAATTGGAGTTGCAGGGGTCCTCTGCAAGAGCAGTAAGCACTCTTAACCACTGAGTCATCTCTTCAGCCCCTTGCACTGGGAATAAAATGTGACTGATCTTATGTTGATAGTCATTTTGCTTAGTACACAAACTTAATTATATTATTCTACTTTGTTACAGCTTGAAATGTCAATAATGATCAATAAAAACTAAAATTTAAATATGTGAATCTTGATATAACAGATTCAAAACAAGGGTGTTACATTTATTCATTTACTTATTTTTGTAGGTAGGCTATGGGGAGTGTACATTCATAGACTGCTCTGAGATCTAAGCAAAACTATGAATCCCTATTTCAGAAAAAGGAAACTAGGGCTGCGGATACGGCTCAGCTGGTACAGCGACTGCCTAGCTTGTTCCCAGTACACAGAGAGAATAGAAATACCAATACAGTCTAATGGGTTAAAGAGAATTTTGGCCTATAAAACATATGCTTATGGAAGAGTTGCTTCTCGGTCACCTCAAACTCCTTGTTTATAAAAATGAGGACCATAGAAGTATCTACAACAAAAGTTTTTTAGTTTTTGTCTGTTTTGGTTTTTTGATACAAAGTCTCACTGGGAAGCCCTTGCTGGCTTAAAACTCAGTGTGTAGACCAGGCTGATCTCTAACTCATGGCAATCCTCCTGCCTCTGCTTCTACAGTGCTAGGGTGAAAGGCATGTGCTACCATGCCCAGCTGACATGAGATCTTTTTTTTTTTTTTTTCCTTTTCTTTTTTCGTAGCTGGGGACCGAACCCAGAGCCCAGGGCCTTGTGCTTGCTAGGCAAGAGCTCTACCACTGAGCTAAATCCCCAACCCTGAGATCTTTTTAACAGAATAAATAACACACAATCTTGAAATAGTAATTGGCATATATCCTTCATGTTAGCTGTTAGTAGTAGTAGTTGTACTACAATAATAATAATGAAATTATTGGGGCTGGGGATTTAGCTCAGTGGTAGAGTGCTTACCTAGGAAGCGCAAGGCCCTGGGTTCGGTCCCCAGCTCCGAAAAAAAAGAACCAAAAAAAAAAAAAAAGTTATTTAGGTTTTTGACAATTCAAGAAGCATTTTTATTCTGAGGTAATAATTGTTAATTATTATCTATGTTAGAAATATTGTCAAATAAGAATGCTAAGGTAATGGTAAGGTAATGCAATGATGCGTAAAAAGAAAAGAGGTGCTTTCAAGTGTTTCAAGGAAATTAAATTATTAGATAAACAAAGCCATCGAATTACCAGTGTGATGTATGAGACAGTAATAACTGTTACTGCAAATTCTTTTTTTTTTCATTTTTATCTTTATTAACTTGAGTATTTCTTATTTACATTTCGATTATTATTCCCCTTCCCGGTTTCTGGGCCAACATCCCCCTAGCCCCTTCCCCTCCCTTTCTATATTGGTGTTCCCCTTCCCATCCTCCCCCCATTACCACCCTCCCACCAACAATCACGTTCACTGAGGGTTCAGTCTTGGCAGGACCAAGGGCTTCCCCTTCCACTGGTGCTTTTATTAGGCTATTCATTGCTACCTATGAGGTCAGAGTCCAGGGTCAGTCCATGCATAGTCTTTAGGTAGTGGCTTAGTCCCTGGAAGCTCTGGTTGGTTGGCATTGTTGTTCATATGGGGTCTCGAGCCCCTTCAAGCTCTTCCAGTCCTTTCTCTGATTCCTTCAACGGGGGTCCCATTCTCAGTTCAGTGGTCTGCTGCTGGCATTCGCCTCTGTATTTGCTGTATTCTGGCTGTGTCTCTCAGGAGAGATCTATATCCGGTTCCTGTGAGTCTGCACTTCCTTACTTCATCCATCTTATCTAGTTTGGTGGCTGTATATGTATGGGCGACATGTGGGGCAGGCTCTGAATGGGTGTTCCTTCTGCCTCTGTTCTAAACTTTGCCTCCCTACTCCCTGCCAAGGGTTTTCTTGTTCCCCTTTTAAAGAAGGAGTGAAGCATTCACATTTTGGTCATCTTTCTTGAGTTTCATGTGTTCTGTGCATCTAGGGTAAATCAAGCATTTGGGTTAATAGCCACTTATCAATGAGTGCATACCATGTGTGTTTTTCTGTGACTGGGTTACCTCACTCGGATGATATTTTCCAGATCCATCCATTTGCCTATGAATTTCATAAAGTCATTGTTTTTTTGTTTTGTTTTGTTTTTCTTTTTTTCAGAGTTGGGGACTGAACCCAGGGCCTTGCACTTGCTAGGCAAGCGCTCTACCGCTGAGCTAAATCCCCAACCCCAAAGTCATTGTTTTTGATAGCTGAATAATATTCCATTGTGTAGATGTACCACATTTTCTGTATCCATCCCTCTGTTGAAGGGCATCTGGGTTCTTTCCAGCTTCTGGCTATTATAAATAAGGCTGCAATGAACATAGGGGAGCATGTGTCTTTGTTGTATGTTGGGGCATCTTTTGGGTATATGCCCAAGAGAGGTATAGCTGGATCCTCAGGCAGTTCAATGTCCAATTTTCTGAGGAACCTCCAGACTGATTTCCAGAATGGTTGTACCAGTCTGCAATCCCACCAACAATGGAGGAGTGTTCCTCTTTCTCCACATCCTCGCCAGCATCTGCTGTCACCTGAGTTTTTGATCTTAGCCATTCTCACTGGTGTGAGGTGAAATCTCAGGGTTGTTTTGATTTGCATTTCCCTTATGACTAAAGATGTTGAACATTTCTTTAGGTGTTTCTCAGCCATTCGGCATTCCTCAGCTGTGAATTCTTTGTTTAGCTCTGAACCCCATTTTTTAATAGGGTTATTTGTTTCCCTGCGGTCTAACTTCTTGAGTTCTTTGTACAAATTCTTAAATTTGATTAAAAAAATGTCAGGCATGGTGGCATATGTCTTTAACTCCAGTACTTGGGAGGCAGAGACAGATCTCTGAAGTCAAGGCGAGCCTGGTCTACAGAGATAGTTTCAGGTGGGCCACACAAAGAAACCTTGTCTCAAACCCTACCAAACACACTCACTTTCTCTCTCTCTCTCTCTCTCTCTCTCTCTCTCTCTCTCTCTCTCTCTCTCTCTCTCTCTCTCACACACACACACACACACACACACACGGAAAAAGATTATGAAGATATTTCAAAGTATATGTCTAAAACTTAGATTATGGCAACTGTTATTGAAAAGACTAAATTCCTTAAGGCAAAATTTAAAACTGTATTATATGATAGTACACATAGTTACATGTTCTATGCTGAAAATGGCTATTTAAATTAATCCAAATAAAATTTACTTATTTTCCTGCTTTAAGATAGAAACGAGGCTAGCTGCTTGAGGAATCGGTGGGAGTGGCTGCGGCGTGAGGAGCCATTACCAGAGCTGGAGCTGCCGGTTAAGCCTGATCAAGATGACAACCTCCCAAAAGCACCGGGGCAGAGCCCATGGGGGAAAAGCCAGTGGGGAGCCTGGCTGGGATTGGTGATGCCCTGGGCAAGAAGCTGGAGGAAAGGGGCTTTGACAAGAAGTTATGTGGTCCCTGGCCAGTTTCTGGTACTAAAGAAACATGAAGACCTCTTTTGAGAATGGCTGAAAGACACATGTGGTGCCAATGCCAAGCAGTCCCGGGACTGCTTTGGGTGCCTTTGAGAATGGTGTGCTGCCTTCTTGTAATGTTCTCTGGGGACCCCTCAGTCCCAGCCACAGCATAGAATCTCCAGAATCTGCAGCAGGGCAGGGCGCCTCCCTGTCCTCCACGAAGGAAAAGATTGCTGTTGTCACCCTCATCTCCTATGTACTCCAGCGTCTTTTGGGAGTTCTCTCCCCTCAGCAATCAACCTTTCTGGGTTTCTTGCCCTCGAATGCCTTCCCCTTCCCCTCCCCCTGCAGTTCCATGGCAGCAGTCCCCAGCCTTCCTGAATGGATTACTGCCTCCTTCTCCCTCACCATCTGTTAGATGACCTTTGATTCCTTTTTTGGGCAAAAACAGTCACTGTCTTTATAAAAGATTTTTAAATTAATAAAGTTAGTGGCTTTCAAAAAAAGATAGAAACTAGATCTTTTCTGTATTATAATAAAATGTGGGCTCAGGAGACTACAGAGATGTCGCAGAAGTTATAAGAACACACTGCTCCTGCAGAAGACTTGAGTTTGGTTCCTAGCATCCACTTCAAGTGGCTCATAACAGCTTATGACTCCAGCTCTAGAGGGATCTGATGCCTCTGGCCTCTAAGGGAACCTGCATACACACATGTACACAAGTACACAGGTGCAAGCACATACACATACACACACACACACACACACACACACACACACAAATGCACAGAGACATGAAGGCATGCATGCATGCACCAACGTGCACACATAAATCAATCTTTTTTAAAATGTAGGTTCAGTCATTCTATGACGAAAGTAAAGATTAATTGTCTTCCAGAATGTTTATTATTCAAAGACTTGTGATCACTGGGGTCTCATGATCAGGCCTTAATGTGAGAGAGTAATGAGGAGAGATAGAGCATCATATCGGAGACAAATAAATGACAGCTTGGAGGGAAAGAGAGGCTTCCTTCCAAACACCTGGAGAGAAGGAAGGCCAGAGATAGCTCACTGGGTAGCTACATTTTCTGCCAAGCCCAATGCTCTGAATTCAATCCCCCAAACCCACGTGGTGGAAGTAAGAGAAGTGACTCCTGATATATGGTGACTTTCACATATGCACATATGTGCACACACCTCACAACATGCTGGCAAATACATCGATACATGTTTTTAAAGGACCTAGAGAGGAGCTTCATTAAGATAGCTTAAAGTAAAAAAATAAAATGTGCGGTGCAATGGGTACAGTGTGTATATAGAGGAGCTGAACGAGAAAGACAGTCTCCAAACAAATACTGCACACAAAGGGGATTTTTCTGACTTTTATAGGTTTGAGGGGATGACCAGAAGTTATAGTGTAATTTAAACTGCATAGCTTATGTGCCAAGGAGCCAGGTACTAGGTAAATTTACCTTCTAACTTCGATGGGGAGGGCTGGGCTTACTTATCTCCTCCCTTTCTTTCCAAGACCTGTGTGCTCTAGACTTCATAGCATGGGCCTGTCGGCTATAAGGAGCCATGGCCTGATTTTTTGAGAGACATGAGACAGAGGGGGGGTCTGTGATCTAACAGAATGTACCTTGGGTAAGTAGCATTACTGTCCTTACAAGTCTTACTGATGACTTCACTTCATGAAGCAATCAGTCCTGTATTCCAAATTCCTCTCTAGTATTTTCTCTAATGTTTGAGAGTCTAATGATAGTTATCCTGCTCTCCTAATGTGGAGTCATACAATTACAGACTCTTAGCTGAGGAGGCCATTCCAGCCAAGTTCATCAGTCCTCACGGGGAGGGGAGATAGTAAAGGAATGCATGCATACACAACAGCATACACTCAATAAGGCTGGGAAGCCTGCAGCATGTGGATGTACGTTCTACGCTGGTGAATTTACTCATTTTGCTGGTATGGGTATAAGGCTGACGGTGTTGAGCCCCTTCCCTACAGCCATTCTGGAGACTTCATAAAACACACCAGTTTTTTGTCAGGATGCTGGCTGGATCAAGTTGTCAAGACTCTATGTAGCAGGAGCACTGCCTTTGCAAGTTTCCTTGCCCCTATTTTGAACCTTGTCAGTATAAAGCTTTCACTAACATGGCCCTGTCAGCCATTTCTGAATTCTTTTTTTTTTCTTTTTTTCTTTTTCTTTTTCCCTTTTCTTTTTTTCGGAGCTGGGGACCGAACCCAGCGCCTTGTGCTTGCTAGGCAAGCGCTCTACCACTGAGCTAAATCCCCAACCCCCATTTCTGAATTCTAACCAACTGTTTTCCTGGGTAGATTCAACTTAGTGATTCTACTCATTCCCCATTCTCATCTTGACCTGTCCAGGCATGCGTTTTCTATGAAAACAGTGGGATTGTCTGGGTGTGTGCAAGATCTTGGGTTCAAGCAAAATAGATTTGGGAATAAGCATTTATTTGGGCTCTCTTTTCTCTTCTAAGTCACTTCTTGCTGTCTAGTTAAGGATGACCTTGAACTCCTGAACATCCTGCCTCTACCTCCTAAGTACTAGGATTAAAGGCATAAAACAACACCTGGCTTTGATTTGCATATTTTGCACATTTTTTTTTCTTTTTTTTTCAGGGCTGGGGACCAAACCCAGGGCCTTGCGCTCAAGTGCTCTACCACTGAGCTAAATCCCCAACCCCTTATTTTGTATATTATTAATGAACATTAGAAAGAGCAGTTTATTTGCTCTAGCCACATTTCCCTTTTTTTTAAAAGATTTATTTATTGTTTACTTATTTACTTATTATCTGTAAGTACACTGTAGCTGTCTTCAGACACACCAGAAGAGGGTATCAGATCTCATTACAGATGGTTGTGAGCCACCATGTGGTTGCTGGGATTTGAACTCAGGACTCTTGGTAGAGCAGTCAGTGCTGCTAACCACTGAGCCATCTCTCCAGCCCTCTAGCCACATTTCAAATACTCAGAATCAACATGTGATTATTTTTCCATATCAGACAGAACAGAAAAAGAACACAGCCGTCAGTCACAACAGTGATCGATGTACTCTGATATCACAATCATGCTGAATAAATGAACTAAATAAAAGTAAAATTCAGATAAGGCATTTGTTAAATGCAATTACTAAAATAATTCAAAACTGAATTCAAAGACAGAACAATGTGATCATGTCAGATAAAACTGTTTAATAAAGCTACTCACCAAAGACTACCAAAAATCTTAACATGTTTAATCACATGGGATATTTATTCATCTTTTTTTTAAGTTAAGGTCATAATTTTACCTGTCTTAAGATCAGTTCTCTAAAGGAGGAGGTGGCACAGGAATACAGCAGAGTTCAAGTGTGGAATTCATTTGTTGAGAGTTAAATATTTTCCAACTCTATAAAAAAGAAAAAAAATAGTAAGAAAATATTCTTAAGAATAGACACACAAAAAGGCAAATTCATAAAACAGTTCATCGTGTGTGTGTGTGTGTGTGTGTGTGTGTGTGTGTGTGTGTGTATGAGTGCTGATGGTGCATGTGCATGTATGTGCACGTATGTGTACCGCTGCACACAATCATGTTCCTCTATTGACTCCTGCCTGACCCCGTCCCATAGTACTGAATATCGAACACTACCGTTTTTGGGTTAGGCTGGCAGCTAGCAGGCCCTAGAGATCTACCCATCTCTGTATCATGCCCAAGCACTGGGATTACAGACACAGGCAGAAACACCTGACTTTTTACATTCAACTCAGGTCCTTGACGCTTGGTCAGTAAGCACATTGACTTACTCACTGTAGCTCATCTAACGTTAAAGAGTAATTATAGACCCTGTAACATTCTGTAATAACTAGAGTTACTTGTGTTATCTTCCCATATCTAAGCAAAAACATTTAGAGACGAAAGTCTCAATTTTAGCTTCAAGACACTAGGTAGATTATATAAATTGCTGGCAATTCAGCTGAAAAAGAATCTATAAAGTTAGGTCTTTTCCATATAAAAAATACTGACTCTAAGTTTTGAAACATATTACAATATGAAACATATTATAATCACTATAGTGATGCACTCTTTCTCTCACAAGAGTTTTCTTTAGGCTTCCACCTACCCACCCATTTTCCACTCCTAAACTAAATAATTAAGCAACAAATGGAAAATAGACCACAGTCACATTAACTTGTTTATAACAAAGATAATAGTGCAATGCAACCGGAAGAGGTTTAAATAAAAAGATGTTAGAGGTCAATTGGCTGTCTCTATGGGAAACAATGTACTGTGATCCTTAACCTTACACTGCTCACAAACATAAATTCTAGAGATCAGCAAGCTGGTTCATCGGGTTAAGGCACTTGCTGCCAAGTCTGATGACTAGAGTTTGATTCTGGGAACCCTCAAGGCAGAGGGTAAGGACTGACTTCCAAAAGCTATGCTCAGACGTATACATGCATGGGTGTTTGCATGAATATCTCCTGCCTCCCATTAAATGTTTTCAAGAGGGTTGGGGATTTAGCTCAGCGGTAGAGCGCTTGCCAAGCGCAAGGTCCTGGGTTTGGTCCCCAGCTCCGGGGGGTGGGGGGGGAGTTTTCAAGGAAGAAAATTCCAATTAGAATACAGATCTAAGTATGTGGGGCATGTACAGCAAAATATTTGTGCAAATAACCAAATTTAAATTCTATCTACTTCTTTTCTCCCCCCCCCCCCCCTCTAAAGACAGGGTCTTACTATGTAAATGAGGTGGCCTTCAAGTTGCAATCTTCCTTGCCTCAACTTCCCAAGTGCTGGGATTATAGATATGCTCAATCAAGCCCAACTTGGGGAGACTTATTTTAAATAAACAAAAACCACTGACGATAGCAACTGGACTCTTTTAAATCTGCCCCCCACCCCCACCAAAGAAAAAGATCAAGCCAGAAAACCTTCAACCCAAAATCTGACCTACCTACAAGAACTACCGGGATAAAGATGGAGCAGAGACCGAGGGAATGGCCCATGACTGATCCAACCTGAGACCCATCCCATGGGAAAGAGCCAACTACTAATACTATTAATGATGCTCTGTTGTGCTTGCAGACAGAAGCCTAGCAATAACTGTCCTGAGAGGCTTCACTCAGCAGCAGACGGAAAAGGATACAGAGACTCACAACCAAACATTAGATGGAGCTTGGGGAGTCTTGTGGAAGAGTGGGACATAGAACTGTGCTGCTGGAGGGGTCAAGGACACCACAAAAAGACCTACAGAGTCAGACAGTCTGAGCACATGGGGGCTGTCAGAGACTAAACCACGAACCAAGGAGCATGCAGGGGCTAGACCTAGTCCTCCCTCACATTTCTAACAGATGTGCAGCTTGGTCTCCATGTGAGTCCTATAATAATTGGATTGGGAGCTTTCTCTGTCTCTGTTCCCCTACCTGGACTGCCTGGTTGGGCCTCAGTGAGAAAGGAGGTGCTTAGTCCTGCTGCAACTAGGTGTACCAGGGTGTACTTAAGCAGGCTTCCGCTTCTCTGAGAAGGGGAGAGGATAATTTGGGGAGGGATTTGCAAGGGTGGGATTGGGGGGGAGAAGAGGGGAGGCTGCGAAGGCTGTAATATGAATTAAAAATATTATGCAAAAAAGATTATGGTCTAGCTTGTTGAGTTCACATTCCTGAGTTGGCAGAATTAATATTATGAAACTATTTATACTATTTTATAGAATTAATGAAATAACTATCAAATTTTCTATGTCCTATTTCATAGGTTTAAAGAAAAAAATTCATGTGGAACCAAGCACATTATTGATGGTATTAAAAAAACCCAACCTTTAAATCATACTGTAGTCTACAATGTTAAAGAAAACTGGTACTGACATAAGAATAGACAAGTAGACCGGAATTAGAATAGAAGACCTAGAAATAAAATGGCAAAGCTAAACCCAGATAATTTTTGACAATGAAGGTAAAATTATACTTTGGAAAAAAGAACCCATTCAACAAATGGTGCTGATAAAACTGGGCTTATACCTACAGGATATAAAATTAGATTTGTATAGTTCACCTTGTACACAAATCAATAAAAATTGGTCAAAGATCTTAATTTAAGACCAGAAACACTGGAACTTTTGAAGAAAATATGGAGATACTCTTCAAGATACTGGGTTAGCTAAGGAGTTTTTATAAGAACACCAACCATACAGGAACTGACCCCGAAGTATCAACAGATGGGACTGCTCAGCAATAAAAAGTTCCTCTACAGCCAAGACCACAATCAGCAGAGTTAACAGACAGCCCACTCGATGGGGGAAACCTTCCCCAGCTACACTTCAGACAAGGGCTGATAGCCAGAACTTACAAAGAACTACAGAAATTGAATACCACAGAAATAAAACTGGCAGTCAACAAATGGGGAAATTAACTGAATAGTTTTTTTTTAAAAAGGCCAACAACAATTTTTAAAAAGTATTCAATACCCCTAGACATCAGGGAAACTCAAATTAAACTACTCTGAGATAGCCCCTCATCCCTGTCAGAATGGCTACTGTCAAAGAAATTAACAGCACTTATTCACTGCAGTGGAGGTGCAAATTAACACAGCCATTGTGGAAATCAGTTTGTGTATTTCTCATAAAATTGAAAATAGAACTAACACATGACCCTGCAGTTCTTTCATTCCTAGGCATGTACCCAGAGAATGCCATAATCTCCCATAGAGATATTGGCACCCCCAAGTTTATTGCTGGTTCATTTACTACAGCAAAGAATTTAAATCAACCTATTTATCCATCAACAAACGAATAATGGAAATTTTGGAAAAATATATGAGTACTATTCAGCTCTAGAGCAAAATGCAAGTTTAAAAATTTGAAGAAAAATGGACAGGATTACAATATTTAAAGAAAGTGTGATAGTTTGTTTATGCTTGCCCCAGGGAGTGGCACTATTAGAAGGTGTGGTTCTGTTGGAATAGGTGTGTCACTGTGGATATGGGCTTTAAAACCACCATCCTAAATTCCTGGAAGTCTGTATTCTGCTAGCAGCCTTCAGGTGAAGATTAGAACTCTCAGCTCCTCCTGCATCATGTCTGCCTGGATGCTGCCATGTTTTTGCCTTGATGACAATGGACTGAACCTCTGAACCTGTAAGCCAGCCCCAATCAAATGTTGTCCTTCTAAGAGTTGCCTTGGTCATGGTGTCTGTTTACAGCAGTAAAACCCTAACTAAGACAGAAGTTAGTACCAGAGACAGGTATTACTGTGATAGGTCTGACCATGCTTTTGTTTGGAGAAATGTAGATTTGGGACTTTGGAAAGCAGTGGAGTGTTAAGTTGAGCTTAATGGGCTATCCTAGTAGGAAAATGGAAGGTTGTTGCTGAGAGTGATTTGAACTGTGCAAACCTGGTCGAAGAGGTTTCAGTGCAGAAGAATTTCAGAATGTGGCTTAAGACTGTTTTTTGTAGTATTTTGGTGAAGAATGTGGCTGCTTTTTGCCCTTAAGAGTCTACCTGAATACAAGGTAAAGAAATTTATACTAACTGCAGTGACAAGAAAGTCTCAAAAAGGTCCAGCAGAGACTTTGTTCTCTGGTTAAGTCTCATGAAGACCTTTGTGAACAAGCCTAGCAAGCTTGGAAAGGAAAAATATAAAATATATGGTTCAAGTATTAAAGGGGCACAAGGAAGTTAAATGGAACTGAATCCTATGTTCTAGGAGATAACAGATTAAGGGAGTGGGGACAAAATCCTACCTAGCTAAATTTAGGTCCAGGCATGGTGGTACATATCTTTAATCCCAGGAGACAAAGCCAAGCAGATCTCTGAGTTCAAGACCAGCCTGGGACAGAACAAGTTCTGAAGAAAAGAAAAGTTCAGGAAATGTTGCCACACACCTTTAATCCCAGAGACAGGCATGCAAATCTCTGAGTTCAAGGTCAATCTACAGAGCAAGACCCAGGACAACCAAGCTTAGACTGTGAGGAGTTGGAAAACAGAAATCTAGTGACAATGAAACAAGGGGACATGTTCCAGCTCAGGCAAGCAGCAGAACTCTGGCAGCTTCAGCCATCTGTCTCTGGTTTTACAATTAAAAGAAGGGGATTACTGGGACAATTGATGCCCGTTAGCTGGAGCTAAGAAATTAGTGGTGATTAAGAAGAGTCCAGCAAAGTCAGAATCACATGCTCTGGTTTTTGTTTTATAAACTCAGTTGTTTGGGTCAGCTAAGACCTTCACTTTAGTACAGTCCTTACCTCCCAGCTGGCCTTACCAGAACACTTGGCATCAAAGGGCTCTGATACCCAATCAGCTTCTGTCACTGAAGCAGTGCCCTTTTTTCTATTTAAGTTCAGTTTTCCCCTTGAACTCTGACCAGATGGCTCATCCTCTGCTAGGGATTCTTTGGGATTCTTTTCTTTGTTGATGACTCTCTGGCTTGTAATAAATATGGGCATGATTTAATGAAACATTTCACTATTGGATAAGAATTCGCCATTTCAAGATGGTAAAAGGACATGCTGGCTCTACTTTCAAGAGGAGAGGCTAAAACTAAAACCTTTTGAATTTTGAATTAATGGGTTACCCTATAGAAAAAATGATCTGCGGAAAACCAAACAGTGAAGGGAAAGAAGGAAAGAATTTCAATTGACACAATTTAAATAAAATATGGCTTTTCAAATAAAGGAAGAGAAGTTTCTTTTGGATCGCACAATCTAAACAATATTTATGTATAATTCAGCTCTTATTTGGCTTAAATGGGCTTATTGGGAAATGTTATCATTTTTACTATTTTCTACAGAGAAAATATTCTCCAGTTTATCAAGTAACTCTGGACTTTGGAATTACCTGTTTTTATGTTCTAGCTGTCTATATAGCTGTTTCTCTGAAATTGTACATAAAATGTTTTTACATTAAAATTAATTACTGTATAAAGTACTGCATTATGCCATAGTAAAGATACTAATGCTTTATATTAAAAAAAGAAAAAAGAAGAAGAAGAGTCCAGCATCACTAAATCTTCTGAGAAGTGCTTTCTGAAGCACAAAGAAGCTGTGTTCCAGAGATAGCCAAGGTTGTACCTCGTGCTGCAGCTGTACTTGGTTATGTGTAAGAGTCACCCAGGTGGCACTGGTTTTGAACGCATGAAGGGGTCGTGAAGAGCAGCTGCAGCTTTGCACTGTGCGAGGCCATGGAGGCCAATGGTGAAGGTGCAGCCTTGGTTGCAGTTTATGGCCCAGGACTGAAGGGGTCATGCAAAGGATTTGAGGCTTGGCACCATGAAGAAAGCCTATGACAGCCTATTGGTGAAGCCTAGTTACAGCTGAACACTCCAGTGTATTGGAGATGCCAGTACCATGCATGGGATGATCACCAAGAACAGCAACAGTAGTGAATAGATCAACCTGAGCTTAGAGTGCTACAGAGGGCAGAGCTGCTGAAGTGATGCCAGCCCTCTGAAGGTGCCCAGAAGATCGTGTGGGGATCCCAGACATTGAAACAAGAAGCTTTAACACTGAAGTTGCCTTGGAGACTTCAAGATTTTCCAGATGCCAGAGCAGTGAAGTTATCTGCTGAAGAAAGTTGCTAACAGGGACTGGTCCAGGAGAAAGAAGTTTGTTGCAGTCAAGAAAGATGAAAAAGGAGTTGGAGATCTGAAGACTGCTTTGACAACAGACATGGAGATGCAGAGTTTGGAGTTTGCCCAGCTGGTATGGCCCCTATAGACTCATATGTTTGAACAGGTCTATGGGGGCCTGGGAGTGGCACTATTAGAAAGTGTGGCCCTGTTGGAGTAGGTGTAGCCTTGTTGGAATAGGTGTGCCACAGTGGGTGTGGGCTTTAAGACCCTTATCCTAACTAATCAATAATCTATATGTGCAAGCAAATGTACAGTTGTGTATAGTATAACAAAGAAAAGACATCAAGAAAGGCTAAATATTAGGTAAAGAGAAAGGGCTGGATGCAGGATATTCAGTTATGAAAGACAGGAGTTATGAAAGAGGATACAAAGCAAATTATTTTTCTACTAATTCTGTCATAAATTTTTTTTTGATGGTGGATGTCAATACTGACTGTAAAATCCAATGCGATGTTCCACAGTTTCCATCTTAAATGCCTGCTCTAGGGCTGGAGAGATGGCTCAGCGGTTAAGAGCACTGACTGTTCTTCCAGAGGTCCTAAGTTCAATTCCCAGCAACCACATGGTGGCTCACAACCATCTGTAACAGGATCCGATGCCCTCTTCTGGTGTGTCTGAAGACAGTGTACTCACATATATAAAATGAACAAATCATCAAATGCCTACTCTAACTGTATCAAAGCTCACTGAGTTGTATAGACTTTACTTCTTTTTAATTGTAGAATATTTATTTTATTTGCAAGATGGAGAGCCACTAAAGAAGATATCTAACGAGGGCTGGGGATTTAGCTCAGTGGTAGAGCGCTTGCCTAGGAAGCGCAAGGCCCTGGGTTCGGTCCCCAGCTCCGGGAAAAAAAAAAAAAAAAAAAAAGAAGATACCTAACCCTTTTCTGTGACCTCTACAATGTGCTCATACATGAACGCATGCAGACAAAAAAGTTTATCTTCTTCCTTGAAACTTTTTTGTTTGAGACAAGATTTCACTATGTAACTTTGGCTGGCCTGGAACTCATTATGTAGACCAAGGCTGGCCTCACACAAAGATCTGCCTCCATGGTGGTAGGATCAAAGGTTTGTGCCAACACATCTGGCTTAAAACATTTTTTTAAATGACAAAAATATATAAAGCTTACGTCAAGATACTGGACACTGTCAATGAAGAACAATCAACTTACTTCCTTAAGTATCCAGGCTGCAAGGTAAGGAAGGCCAAACTTGGTACCATCCCTGAGACACAAGAGAATTAAAGCAGAGAAAGCAGTCCAAAACAAAAACAATAACACAAAACAAAACAAACAAACAAAAAACACTCTAGAGACACACAGAGGATCCATTGCTAATGGCCATAAGAAAACTGTATTTAGTACCTAGGATATGTTAGGAAACTATGATAGGAGTGTTCAGAACTCACAAAATGCCTTTAAAAGTGCTCCATCCCATCAATTAGATTAAAGATTGGTCAAAGAATACAGAGTCCATCCAGAGTATGTAGCAATAAATAGTAGGAAGGAGGACAGAGAACACAGAAATCTGCCTCATCTATTTCTGCCTCTCAAATATGAGGATTAAATGCATGCACTACCATACAAGCTAAATATCTTTTAAAAAACCTATACTAAATAAATCATAGAATAGTTAAAAACTGTAATACATTAGAAGGAAAAAAAAACATTGTATTGGAACAATGACAGGCTTTCCAGAACTAAATTAATGTACTTGTGAGACAGGCTTCCAATTGGCACTTCAGGAGACTAGGCCTAAATCTGTTTCCAAGAACAGGGCAAGTCCAGGCCCAGTCACCTGACCTGAAGCAAAGTTTCAGCAGCAGTTTCCAGCCTCCCACACCCCAGCAATGGTTCTGGAATGTCCCTAGAGATAGAGCCAACAGAAAAGATAGAGATCACCTACTGCCCCCTGGAATTCTCTTAAATGTATTTTAAATCAGGCTTGGGAGCTCACTGGGAGCCTCCATGAAAGATGGTAGATCCCAGCATGCTGGACTTCTCCAGAATAAAACATTCTTTGATTTTGCATACATTTGAGTCCAGGGTATCATTCTTTGGCAAATCAAGAACTCTTACACTTGAAGCCAGAGCACCATAAAATTAGTCAAGATAGAAGCAGAATTCAAACAACCTGAACAAAGAGGGGACCCAGTGCAAACTGGTGAGTATATCTGGTAATCCTGGTTTTATCCGATTAAGCCAAGGAGACCAACAAGGGAAAAGGTTTACATAAGGAGCATCCTTCAGGACACACCACCCTCACAAATCAGCATCAGCTCCATCTACAGAGGGTCAGACGGATTGCTTTGTGATCCACTGATGTGACCCAGAAACTTTCCCAGCTGTTCAAGGAAAACCAAGGGAGTGTGGCTGCAGGGCACACCTGCCAAGCAGCTGCCTCAGCATGCAGAGGAGTTCCGAGAAAAGGGGTGTCTGGGAGTGGAAGTCAAACTGTGGGTACATGCTGACCACCTGTTCTGCTTTTCCAGTCTGCTTCTCTCTGGATATTTGTCTGTCTATATTCTGCTTGCTTGCTCTTCTAAGAAATCTCTCTGTCCACATCCGGCTTGCTGGTGTGCCAGTTCTCCAAGCAGTTCTTTTTATCCTAAAAATTCTCTGGATAGCTCATCTCCTGCAGAAGAGAGGTTCAGTCTTTAATTTTACATATCAATCCAGTCACTTACTCCAGGTTTCCTTTTGATTATCTTATAAATCAGCATCCTGTGACCCCAGCAATTTGATTCTTAGGAGATGACATGCATACATTTTTTTCCTTAACACTGCAAAAGGCAGAGATCTGCCTGCCTCTGTTAAAGCACATTCGATAAACTAGTTGGGTGTGACCCTGCCTGGAAATTACCATTTCCACCATGCCTGAGTTTAACCCTGCTCTGGCCTATGCTGGTCCAGAACTCAGGAATAAATGTGCCTTTGTAAGCATGAACAAAAGCCCTTGGCTGGAGGGGATCTCCTGCAATCACCATTCGCTAAATCTATCTCCTTCCTTAGTAATTTTCTAACAAGTTGGTTCACAGCACAGTTGCTTTTGTTCTTTTAGATTTGTGAAGCCCCTTATAATTCATATTGAATCCTTATTCTTTGCATAGTTGAGTG
Organism: Rattus norvegicus; assembly: GCF_021556685.1. Lineage (NCBI taxonomy): Eukaryota > Metazoa > Chordata > Mammalia > Rodentia > Muridae > Rattus > Rattus norvegicus. Next base: position 75,273,478 of record NC_141542.1, read on the forward strand.
TATATATATATATATATATATATATATATATATATATATATATATATTTGAACTCATGTATTTAGAGCTCTTTCCCATAACCTTAAGGGCTGTCCTGACATTTACCATTTCGTCAAGACATAGCCACACCCTTGACTCTAGGACTAAAGCTGTTTCTAATTATCATGGAGTCATGGACCTTGACAGGGAAGACATTCCTCAGAAAGGAGTCCTCCCCTGCTGTGGGTCCAGAAAATCTGTACGTTATTACACAAACAAGCCTTACACCCACAGCAGCCATCCACACTCTTAAGTTAAGAGTTGCACCTAAAGATATCTACTTATGAAAGTTCATGGTTTGGCTCCCAGCACCAGCCAATCATTTTAAAGGGGAACAAATTCCATAACAGCCCCCCCGCAATCAGATGTGTGCCAAGCTGAATACCCCCTTGCCAGTTTGCTTGCCTCTATTAATGCTTGCTTGAAACTGGGCTTGGGGTCTTGCCCTCCCATTCTGCTGCGTCAGTGATGACCGTGTGGCTTGAGGTCAAGCTTGAATCAAAAAGACCCTAGTGTGATTGTATCAGAATTGGCTCTTTGGTGGTCTTTGGGGGTTTGAGATCCTGAACAGGCAAAAGAGAACCAAGTCACTCTGTCCCCACCAAGGCCATGCAGGGCTCGGCACATACCCAGGTATGTATTATCAATACTAACAATATGGATATAGCCAGAATGTAACACAAAAGCCTAGGTAATCTTCCAAATACATTTTTGACTAGAGATGTAGCTCACTCGGTACAGTGCTTCCTGGCATACACAAGGTAGCACATAAACCAGGTGCAGTAGTGCACAACTGCAATCCTAACACTGGGGGTGGAAGGGAGAGCATTAGAAGTCTGAGGTCATTTCCAGTTACATAGGGAGCTCTAGAAATCTAGCTAGCTAGAAATCAAAGACCTCAGACATACTTTATTGTAATCATTACTGATTATAATTTATGTTATCTTATACAGTATTTCGAATTTCTTCCTCCTCAAACTATAAACAGGATAAAAGTCCATAACTTACTATCTGGAAAGCTTCTAAAGTGACAAGTAAAAGTATAAAACACTGCCTTGGCTGGCCTGAAACTCACTATGTAGACCAGGATAGCTTAAACTTATACAAAGCAACTGCCTTTACCTTCTGATTGTTGGGATTAAAGGTGTGCATCACCACAACCAGCTTAAGGAGTCATAGTAAGAGTTTTGAAAGAGACTTTGAACAGTGTTGAGACTATTAACAACTGCAAAGATTTCTAAATTTGGACTAAATGCATTTGCATCATGAGATGGCCATGAGCTTACAGGGGCCCTTGGGTAAAATGGGGTGTTTGAGACATTTCTCCACAGGTTCATGTATTGGGACACATGCTCCCTAATTGGCATTATTTGGGGAGCTTATGGAAACTTTAGAGGGTGCATTCTCACTGAAGGACTAAAAAAAACATTCATAAAAGCAATTAAAAACTTTTCACTACTTGATAATTTCCAAAACAGCTAATTACTAAGACACTGTGAGAGACACACTGAATGTCAGGAGCCATCAAGCAATGCTTAATTCAAAACTATGCAGAATCAAGCCGCCATTATAAATCAGCCCAGCAGGGGTTGGGGATTTAGCTCAGCGGTAGAGCACTTGCCTAGCAAGTGCAAGGCCCTGGGTTCGGTCCCCAGCTCCGGAAAAAAAAGAAAAAAGAAAAAAAAAAATCAGCCCAGCAACCGGATGGTGCTGGAAGGTCAGGCCCCTGAAGAGAACAATGACTGACAAAAGTTATTACGACTCAAAACATGTCCTATGCAATTTTAGTAATAGCTGTCTTTTCCACTCTTGGGTCTCTGCCTGCTTTGGTGACACGGAACGTCCATCTCTTGCTGTGACATGTGAGTCTCACTTTGCTGTGCTGCTTCTGCTGTCAGCTGCTTAGAGTGTTTTGTAGTTTACTCAGGCCTTGACTTTCAAAGCATGACGGAAAGTGAGCTCCTGGAAGAGACCGCCACCTGTTTCCACTGCTCTTGATTCCCAAATCTATTTACTGTCCTGATGATAGTTACTATGACTCACTTAATGTTGAGCAGCTGTAGTCAAGGGGTGACCACCTATCTGCCTAACATATACAAGGTCTGTGCTCAATCTTCAGCACTACTAAACCAAACTTATTTGTTACAGGATAATTGGATCACACTGTGAACCCCAAGATTGTATTATTTACTGGAAAAACCCATTTCTAGTTGTGGTGTGGCTCAGTCTTAGCACAAACCTTTAACCCCTTGGGCTGGGATAGACACCTTTAGCACACACCTTTAATCCCAAACAATGAAGGTAAAGTTACTTTGTAGAAGGAAGTATGAAATGATGTCTAATTGAGTAGCAAACAATGTGACAAATCAGAGAAAGATTCCACAGACTAGGATATGCCCAAATTCTCATAAGAACAGAGAGAAAAAAAGAGGCTATTTAAGAGAGAGCAGTGCAGTGGAGTGGAGCGGAGAGGAGGGGAGGAATGGAGAGGAGAGGAGATGAGAAAGGGCAGTTTTACTGAGACAGTAAGTAGTATAGAGACAGATAGTAGAGAGAGAACAAGTTGGTCACAGGCAAAGACAGAATGGGTCAGAGAATGAATGAGAAGAAGCTAGAAGATTAGAACAGATTGCCAAAGGTAGTATGAGCCAAGCAGAGCCTTGAGGAAAAAAAAATGAGAGAAACCAGAATGAATCAGTCAGCATGGAAAGGAGCTCTGAGGCAGAACAGCCGAGTTGACCAGCCCATCAAGAGTTTAGAAAAAGCTAGAAAGGGTGAGTTTACTCAGCAGGAGGTCTCACAGGCTGAAACCATTCTAGGCCTAGATAAGATTGTACAGAGGCTAGAAGCTTCCAGGACTAGGCCTAGCTCATAGCTTAGTAGATGGAGGTAGTAACCCTCCAAGATGACAGGAGAATAAAAGTTACTTTTACACTTATTACTACCTATTTTGTCCCATTAGAATATAAGCACAAGGGGGAAAAGTATTCACATTAAATTCACAATGTCTATACAAAGTAATAGTCATTCCGTACACAAACAAGGAAAGAAAAGATTATATAAATGGCATTGAGGCAGAAAAACAAAAGAACAAACAAACAAAAACAAACAAAACAAAACAAACAAACAAACAAAAAAAAAAAAAACAGGGCAGAATAAGGTCCAGTAAAACCTTATACAAAGGCTGGGATTAGTACATCAAAGACAGCAGTCAAGAGAGGAAGATGGGAAAGCTCCCCAACCTAGACTGCCACATAACAGATTAAGACCTAAGCAAGCCTATGTAATGCAAATGCAAGGAAAAGTGGGTGCTATGCAGACAGCTAAGGGAGGGTCACAGTCTTATTAGTGAGCTTCTAATCTTCTAACTCTAGCCTGCTGTCTTCATTACTATCTACAAGTCCCTGTCCAATTCCTTGTTCTAGAATACAAGGAAATCATGGGTGATGGCATTGAGAACAGCAGAGTAATGCTTCCAAAGACCAGGCCTCCATAAAAGCAATGAAGTATTAGAAACATTGTCCGACTAAAGTTTTTCCTGACTGTGGAAATTATTCAAAGGCCTAAAGTAAACTGCAAAGTATATATTCTAAAAATGTAGCTGTGAAGATGACTGAGTGGATAGGGCGCTAGAGTTGGGAATCAGGATCTGCAAACTTAAGCAGAGTTTATAATCTCAACATTCCTAAAGGGAGATGGGTGTTGGAAACAAGAAAATCCCAGGAAACTAAAGGGCCAGCTTGAGTAGAAACTATCAACAGCAAGAAACCCTGCTTCAAATAAGGGAGGTTAAAGACTAAGTTTCACAAATCATATACATTATATACACATATATCATATCCATATCACCCACACACGGGGGTGTGAATCTTAGTCAAAACCAGAGAGCTCTGTAGAGTTTTACTGTACCCCTTCCATAAGAGCTCTGAAAACAAAACAGCCCACAATTACAGAGAAAACCAGGGGGCAGTCACTGAAAGACACGTGGGGTTAAAGTGTCTTCAAGGCTTCGTTCCCAGAAAATGTAATCATATGACCTACTGGCAATTTTCTGGAAGAGCCCACCTATAAAGCTATTACTGCCTGGCACTGACCTGGAGTGTAACCAATGTCAAAAGCCATCTCCTAGAGGCAGTTGTTGAAAATGTTTTTTTTGCCTTAGAAATGTCACAGCTCCTTAAGGTATTGGGGAAACAAATGGAACAAACGTTTTTGACAACCAAAAGGATTAAAAAGAAAATCTAGGAAACGAGCTGAGTATAGTAGCCCATGCCTACAATTCCAGTGTTTAGAAGATTGAGGCAGGAGAATCAAGAGTTCAAGGTCATTCTCACCTATAAAAGACCCTAACTCAATCAATGAAACAATGAGGAATCTTAGAGATGAGATGGCCACAGAAATTCCCAAGAATCTAAAAGGTAATATCCAATTCTGAAGGACCTATATAAACATGCTAAGTATACTGTATGTCTAAGTAATATAGTCACAGAATTAATCAAATTGTAAAAATATAAATGCCAATATGCTGAATTTTAGAATAAACCTCTGAACAATAAACAAACATTTAAAGAAGTTGGTGTTCAAAGAATATAATCAAAAAAGGTAGTCTCTGGATTTGATAGACCTCTATAAAAATTCTCATCTTTACTTAGTTAACAGACATAATTCAAAACAAGCTTTTTTCTTAAGATTTATTTATTATATATGAGTACACTGTAGCTGCCTTTAGACACACCAGAAAAGGGCATCAGATCCCATTACAGATGGTTGTGAGCCACCATGTGGTTGCTGGGATTTGAACTCAGAACCTCTGGAAGAACAAGTCAGTGCTCTTAACCACTGAGACATCTCTCCAGTCCAAAACAATCTTTTTTGTGGGCAAAATACATAAGCTAATTGATATTTTCCTTTTTGTGTTTTCACTCCATTTTCATTGCAGTATATAAAAATTTACCACCTTATCTAAGTATACAGTTGGGTGATGTTAACATGCATTGATAAGGTTGTACAATCATCACCATCTAGCCTCATGTTCTCTTCATCTTGTAAAACCTCAATTCTATAAACGTTAAACAATGCTCCCATGTTGTCTCTGGCCTCACTCATTCCCTAGGAGCCACCATTCTACTGTACTCTACTTTGAGCACTCTAAGTACCTCATACAAGTAGAACCAGTATTTTATGTAACTAGTTAATGTCTCAGTATAAAAGCTTCAAAATTCATACCTGTTATAGGATACTGCAAAATGTCTTGTTAAAACACTCAAAATGTAAATAAGAAATACTCAAAGTTAATAAAAAAAATGTCTTGTTAAGGCTGGGTAATATTCCAGTGCATGTACAGACATTTTAGATTTTGCCAATCAATTCATCTGTTAATGGGTACTTGAATTTGCTTCCAAGTTTTAGGTATTGTGAATGATGTTGCTATGAACATGGGTATACAGATATTTTAAGATCCTGTCCTTAATTACTTTGGTATTATACATAATGCAATTTCTAAAAGAGGAAGTGGGAAACTTTAATGGAGCATGTGGGTGCTGGGAATTGAACCTGGTCCTCTGGAAGAGCAGTCAGTGCTCTTAGCCCTGAGCCATCCCGCTAGCCTCTAAGGTTTTATATACACTCAGCCTAAATTTCTCCTTAAAGATTTGTATATTAGCCTGATGGTGGTGGTGGCCTTTAATTCCAGCACTCTGGAAGAAAAGGCAGATGGATATCTGTGAGTTTGAGGCCAGTCTGGTATACACAGTTCTAGGACAGCCAGGGCTACACAGAAAAATCCTGTCTCAAAAAACTAAGAAAAAAAAAGATTTGCACATTATTATAGGGCTTATTTTTACATTTAGTATTTTTGCATATATTTACATTTATATATATATATAATATATTTAGTTTAGTATTTTAAAACATGTGTTATACTGATGTCTTAGTTAGGGTTACTATTGTTATAATGAAACACCATGACCAAAGGTTGGGGAGGAAAGGGTTTGTTTGGCTTATGCCTTACAGGTCACTGCTCATCACTGAAAGATGTCAAAACAGGAACTCAAACAAGGTGGGAACCTGGAGGCAGGAGCTGATGCAAGAAGGACCAGTGCTGTCTACTGGCTCGCTCCCCATGGCCTACCCAGCCCACTTATAAACCCAGACCACCCGTTGAGCGTTGGCCACACCCACAATGGGCCAGGTCCTCCTATATCAATAATTAATTTAAAAAAATGCCACATAGGTTTACCTACAGCTCAATCTTATGGAGGCATTTTCTTAATTGAGGGTCACTCCTCACCACTGACTCTAGCTTATGTCAAGTTGACATAAAACTAGCCAGCACACTGGTGCTATTTCAGACATTTGACATAATATACCTATGTACAGTAATCCTATATAACTATTATTATCCCAATTTTACAGATGAGAAAACAAGCACTGAGGGATTAAATCGTCTTCCCCAGGTCACATAATTAGTAAATAGTGAAACCAACTGTCAAACTAGACTCTAAGAAATGTTTTTCCTCAGGAGACAGTGTCATGCACTATCTAGTTTAGGCTGGCCTCAAACTTGCTATCCTGCTTTAAAGAAGATTAAATTACAGGCATACACTCCCACACCTGGCAAGACTACCCAAACTTTGAAGATCTCATCCACAAAATATCACACATGTTGATTATGCTTAGAACATCAGTTTATTCCATTTGGTCAGCAAGGTCCTTTAGTATTAGTAAAAGTTACATTTATGCCACATATTAGAAGAACTGTATGAAAATTTAGAAGCTTTCCATATGAATGATACCGTTGGAGTATATCAAAATATGCCCGTCAAATGAATGGCTCAGCCAGTCTTTACCACTTAGAAAGAAGCTGTTCTGGTTAATGGGAATTAATTGTCGACTTGACGGGATTTAGAATCACTATGGAAACACACCTCTGCATGTGTCTTACGAGGGTATTTCCAGAAAGGTTTAACTGACAAGGGAAGACTCCCTGAATGTGGGAAGTACCAACTGGTGAGTTGGGGTCCTGGACTGAAGGAGAAAATGAGCTGACCAGCCATTTTCTCTTTACTTGCTTGAGTGAAATGTGACCAGCTGCCTTACATTCCTGCTGCCGTGATCTGCCCACCATAATGGACTCTGCCTTAAACTATGAGCCAAAGTAAACCCTTGCTTCACTTGTTCTTGTCAAGCGTTTTGTCACAATAATGAAAAAAATCATACACAAGTTATCTGAAAGGCCAGCTTAAATTCTAGAAATAACATAAATCATGTTAGCATGTTGCTTTGCCACATTTCCCAGATAACCCAGAAGGCTGCCAGTTTCAAAAGGGGCTCAAGGGGCTGGGGATTGAGCTCAGTGGTAGAGCGCTTACCTAGGAAGCGCAAGGCCCTGGATTCGGTCCCCAGCACCGAAAAAAAGAACCAAAAAAAAAAGGGGGGGGGGCTCAAGACCAACAACAAGACAAGCAACAAATCAAGGTGGCAGTACAACTATGTTATCATTTGGCCCTTACATCCAGCAAACTTACTGGTATTCAAATGTCTATGACAGATGATAAGGTAGCTATATAAAACTACCAGTAGCTCCCTATAGAAAAGTCACAACATGAGACTACTAGGTCAAGAACTCCACCTTGGCACAGCCTGCATTTTCGTCATTCCTGACATTGTGAAAGACTGCCCTATGCATACAAGGTAGGACATTGTCTCTAAACTTGACAAAATATCTCCAAATACCATCAAATATCCCCTTGGGAGCAAAACTGCCCTGGCTGAGAACTACCACTTTAATAGAAAGAAACTATGCCTCCTGAAGATGATTATCCTCCTTTCAAGAAACAGCTCCTTTTGGACCCTGCAAGAAAGTTAAGATCCCAATGTGACCATGCACCCTAATCATGAACTGAGTGTCTGCTCCACCAAGCCACAAGGCTGCTGTGCCAGCAGCATTTGCTCATTAATGGAAGTGACAGACATATATTGGTTCTCTTCTCCTCTTCAGTACACAAAAGAGAACCTTTATTTCTCTATCTTCTAGTTATATGTGAATTGATGACATTTTAATCAAAAGGTGAAATCAACTCCTATAAAGGCACTTCACTATCTAGCAATATCTAGCATATCAGTCCCTTGCTGTTCTGATAACCTGATAACCAACAGAGTCAAGAGGGTGCACTGCTGACCCACCAAGTAAAGACAGCTGCCTGGAACCATCCAGGCCTGCAGCAGATTTCACAAAGCAATAAATACCCTTTTCTTTAAAAACAAACAAACAAACAAACAAACAAACAAACAAACAAACCCAAGCTATTACTTGAAGATTGGTTGTTACTGTGACCACATTATCAGCTAACCCTGACTACGGCAGTTATACAATAAGATTACAGCAAGCCACAAAAGCACAAGAGAAAAGAAACAGTTCTAGAATCTAGGGCTTTTACCTCTACTACATGTCACCCCACCTTATTCTATGACCTTGTAAATTTCTCTACAACCCAAAGGGGGAAAAAATGACTTTGGTTTGTGTGTGGTTTCATAAAATAAACTGAAATTACTACAACAAAGTAGCCCACTAGGAAGAAGAAAAGGAAATACCCCAGTAGGTTCAGCTTTACATGATACATAAAGATATAAAAGGAAAGTAGTGAAAAGAGAGGTGACCTGAGATACAGATATAAAGTTTTGGCTAAATGGTTTTTTTTTAATTAGCATTTCCTTTCCTTACTAGGCTTATGAACAAATGGCCCTGTTAGCAAGACTGGGATATAAATTAAACAATCCTTTAAAAAGAAACAAAACACCAGTCTTGTTAAGCAACCCAATTTGTAATCCTGCCTAAGCCTCCTGAGTACTGGAGAGTCAGGCGAGTACCCTCTCATTCAGCATTCCCTCATCAATGCAGATCAACAATTCCATGAGAAACTAGGCCATCTCACTTCTCCAAGCACTGTCTGTAGCTTCTCTCCTCTTGGGAGTACCTTTAACCATGTCCTTACTATCGTACCCCTCTTTCTGCTCTCAAATGAAGAATCGCCTTCGTTTACAAAGCTTCTCCCTCCATCAATTCAGTCTTCCTCTCCCACCCCAAGTTGTTAGCCTAGAGTCCAGGACTGTGAACAGAACTCACAATACTTCAGAAATAACAAAGTTTTAATTCTTTTATCAATCTATAAGACTTATATTTTCATTAGACTATGTACACGGGGGACACAAAAATTTCTGTGATTTGAACTCTAGTAGAAATTACTGGTATTTTCACTGTCAAATTAATAGTTATTAGAGACATTAAAACATCATTTATGTTCATAACCATTTCATGATATATTTCTGCCCCCACCTTGGCTAAAAATACTGCCAATTTCACTTACCCAGATATACAGTCAAACATTGTCTTGGGTGTTTCTTTGAAGTTCCTGTGGATAGCAGTTACTCTATCTATAGACTAAATGAAACACATTTCCTTTGCTTGGGGTAAGTGGTTTTCACACAATCTGAGGTCCACATAGAACAAAACATGCTAGACATTTCCCAGGTAAAAGTGTGTTCTTTCTACTTGAATATGTCTTTTCCCTAGGACATTACCACCTTCTTGTTTTTGGGGTCAAACTTTTTCCCTTTCTGTGTCTCCAGCCAGCCAGTTTTGTCTTGCAGTTCTTGAGACGGGTTAACTTAGCCATATGAGTCAATTTCTAACCAGTTTCATAATGAATCACACAGAAACATACTTTATTGGTGGTTGTTTTTCTGGACAACACTGATAAATGTACCTTAAAGATGAAATATAACCTAAAACCATTTCTAGAACCTTTTGGAACAGAGAACCCTTATAATAGGTAGGACATCAGTATATATTCTTTAGAATAGTAACATCTAAGATTAGTGAATACACAGATATCAAGTCAGAGGACAAATGTTAGTGGCATACAGAATTCAAGAGAGTGACCACTAGGACTCCTTTTTCTTGGGATTAGGGAACAGCCTTTTCCTTCTACCTCGGAACATGAAAAGTTCGTTCCTTTCCATTTAATAATGCCCCCTCCAAAAAGGTCACCCCTTACCCCTTGTAAAAACTGCTATGGTAAACAAAGGCAGAGTGGTAGCTATTTCCAATAGACCTAAAAACATAATTCTCTTTTTCTCCTCAAAAACTTGCATGGAAGTTTTTAAGTCTTATTATTAAACTACAACTGCTCTAGAACAGAGAGTATATCTCTGTTGGGTTTGCATTTCTAGTTCTTAATAAGATCAAGTACACAGAAGTTAATTCATATTGAATGAACAGTTTAGCAACAAAAGGCAATCAACAATAGACATGATAAAGATGAAAAGAAGCAAATATGAAAAAGACTACTGGTTTATATACAACACTGAACCCACTGATCTAGTCTATACACTCAACTAAGCCATTTCTAAACTGTATTTGCAACCATGTATAATGATAGACTAAGCTTCACTCAATAAAGTCAAAGAAGTTCTGCAAAGGGTTTTTAAGGATGTTTCTTAAAAGATGAGCGTGCCCACTCTGTGTTCCTTTCTTCTGCCTTCTTCACCTGTCAGTATTACTAGGTGACCTTGAGAATGGAAGACACAAAGTAAACAAGACAAAGGAGAATGAGAAGAAGCCTGGATCCCTGACAATTCTTGAGTGTATCAATCCTACACACTTTATTTCTGATTTTAAAAAATTTAAACAAAGAAGATGTGAACTATATTTTTAAAGCAGAGGTTACTTGTTCCGTATCTTATTTTTAATTTATTATTATTTATTTTTAATTTTTTTGTTTTTTGAGACAGGGTTTCTTTGTATAGTCTAACTGTCCTAAAACTCACTCTGTGACTAGGCTGGCCTCAAACTCACATAGGTCTGCCTGCCTCTCTACCTCCAGAGTGCTGGAATTAAAGATGTGCACCATCACTGCAGCCAAACACAACACTCAACCAATAAGGAAGAAAGTTGACTTTAGCAATAAATCTGTAGTACTAGACACTTTGAGCAACTTCAGTTATGCCTCAATTTAATGCACATAAAGTGTCAGGTATTTCTACTGTAATGGGAAGGGCAGAGAGAAAGCAAGGCTGGCTGAAGAGCCTCTACTCTTTGAGGACATACCACAGTTACAATTCAGCTGAAGGGCTAAAGGAATCTAGTACACTGACAACTACCATACTACATCTCCAGTCCCATTAATAGTGTCAAAGAAAACATTACAAAGCTAAGTAGAAGCACACTTGTAATCCCATCATTCAGAAATCAGAGGCAAATCCAGATTGGACTACTATTGAAACCCATCTCAAACTAACCCAAAAGCAAAAGTAAACAAGAAAAATAACGTCAGGATTCTAGCTTCAGTACATTAACAAGATGATAAAAGAGAAAATACAGCCAGGTGTGGCAGTGCCACCTGTAATGCCAACTCTGGAAAGGGCAGGATATTTATGAATTCATAAGCCAGCCAGAGCCACACAGTGATTCTTATCTCAAAAAACAAAAAGGAAAAGAAAAAGGAAGAAAGAAAGTCAGTCAATCAGTCAGATGGGCAATGAATTAACTTACTTAAATTTCTTGATGGCTACAGTTACTCTACAGCAAAATGACTACCTGGTGACCCATCTTTACCATTCAATATCAGTGCCTTTTACTATAATATATGACTATTATTTTGGCAGCTAATCTTCAAACCTAAACTAACTTTATAAATAATTAAAGGGAGTTGGGGATTTAGCTCAGTGGTAGAGCGCTTGCCTAGGAAGCGCAAGGCCCTGGGTTCGGTCCCCAGCTCCGAAAAAAAAGAACCAAAAAAAAAAAAAAAAAAGAATCATCAGGAATAATTAAATCACACCATTTTATCTATTACTCATTTAAATTTATAAGCCTGTTAGTTTTTCTAATACATGTTTCAGAACAGCCAAATCTCTAAACATTATTAGGCTTAAAGTCCTTAAGTTTCTAAACTTGGCCTATGTCAAGGTCAAAAGATTTACAATTCTAAATTTACTACATATTATTGGCTGTATATCTATATACTTATATCTATGATCTACTGAAAACTGTTTAATCGAATAAATTTGTAATTCTTTGGTTTTTTTTTTTTAACATTTTTTTCAAGACAGCGTTTTTTCATATAGCCCCAGCTGTTCTGGGAAAGATCCACCTGCGTAAGCCTTCCAAGTGCTGGGACTAAAGGTTTGTGCCACCACCAGTCAGTTAAACTTGCAATTCTTATTTTTAATTTTTAATTTAATTCTAAGACAATATAGCTTTATGACACATGAGTAAAATGAGTAAATATCTTTGTAAATTAATTAGTATAGAACTAAGTTGTAAAAAGAAATTGCTTGACTTATGGAAAGTGGTTAAGTGCCAAGTAGAAACTAATTGAAACCAAAACATTCAGAACATTTTTATTTTTGGCAACTTCAACTTCAGCTAGAAAACTACTCTAGCTATGACATTAAATAGAGACAGTTTATTGAGCTATAAAATCCTGGTAGATTTGGCAGCTGGTTCACTCAGCTAAAGCTGCTGTTACTGCTTCAAACTCTCAAGTGACAGAAGCTGAATTAGATCAAAGGTTTTAAAGTCAAGTCCAGATGCAAAGCAAATCATTCAGGGATTCCCCCTCCTCCTCCCTCCAAATGTATCTACTTCTTCATATTTTATCTTTAAGATTCTAAATGGAAGCACAGATAAAACATATGCGTGTGTCCTTTTTTATGAGCTTAAAAAACTCCCTGGACTATTTTGAGATCTCTCTCTCTCTTTCTCTTCATAGAGGAGTCTCAAAAGTAGGTCCAACTCTTTCATCAGTAGTGTGCATGTGCTGTGGCTGCTGTGTGGGGGTATACATATGTGCAGGCATGTATGTATGTATGTATGTATGTGTGTATGTAAAGGCCAAAGGTTGATTCGGTGTCCTCCTCATTCACTCTGCACCTTATACATACACGTTCAGCTGAACCCGAAGCTTGCCAATGTGACTAGTCCATCTAGTCAGCTTGCACTGGTGGTTCCCATCTCTGCCTCTTTAAGTTCTGGGATTATGGACTGACCATCAATGCCCATCTGGCATATATGTTGGTCCTGGGGAATCCAAATTCTAGCATGGCAGGTGCTATACCTGCTAAGCCATCTTCCCAACCCCTCAAATCCCCCTCCTTTTAAAGAGTTCTATTATGGCAAGCATAAGGGACAGACCTAGGAAAAGGACAAGCTCATCAGAAGACTATAGAAGCAAAGAACTGTATTACAGTAGGTGTAAACCACCTTCATAGATTTCTGTGCCAACACTCACTGGAATCCACTACATTACATTTTAGACATTGAGAAATATGCAGTACCTATAGTGAGAAAAGTAGTCTACAAAACTTGCCAATGTAAAAGGAAAATATTCCAGAGGTGGGGAAAAGCAACAAGCAGTGAAACACACACACACACACACACACACACACACACACACACACAATCTGTTGCTCTGGCATTAAAAGAACAACAAAATATTTTTGTTGACAGTTCAACTTGGTTGAGGTTTCTACCCATATTTTATTTAAAAAAAAAAGATTAACAGAAAGCAGTTAACTTTACTATGTAGTACTGTTTTTTCTATAATAAAGCTCAGTCAGGCTGAAAATCATTCTAGAACTTACTATGATAAGATGTAAAAGTTGTATACTAACACCAATTAAATCTAGTAGTTATTAAAGACTTTAGGACTGGCTGTGGTGGTGCAGCCTTTAATCCCAGTACTCAGGAGGCAAAAGTGAGTGCATATCTATGTGTTTAAGGCCGGCCCACACTACATAGTGACTGTCTAGACAGAAAGAGAGGAGGAGAGAGGGAAGAGAGATTGATTAAAGGTTATATTAACAAGCAAAACTTACAAGATCCATTTTGAAACAAGCAAAAATATTTTCTTTACAATCAGTGTGTCAAATCATTTACAAATATTTTTGACACTGAAATCTTTCAAAATACAGAATCTTTATGATTTATAAATAATCATCCAGATACTATTAGAAGCCAATTTGGGACTATTTTTAAACTCTTTGGTAATTCCCTACACAAGTGTTCAGTTTATGGCATTCTACAATGACACCTACTGGCCACTGAAAACCAGCCATTAGTTCTCTAAGACAGCTGGAGTGGGCTGGTTACATAAGAGAAACACAGAGACACACACGCTCTCTCTCTTTTTTTTTTTTTTTTTTTGGTTCTTTTTTTCGGAGCTGGGGACCGAACCCAGGGCCTTGCGCTTCCTAGGTAAGCGCTCTACCACTGAGCTAAATCCCCAGCCCCCACACGCTCTCTCTTAAATCAACCTACCTAAAGGCAAATATCTATTTACAATATGTACACATTGTACTTTTTGTATGTAAAGCACTATAGAATTTCACTTAAAGCAAAAATGTAAGTTTTCTTTGTGACTAAAATACCATTATTCTTGTAAAAAGATAAAAGACAAATAATAAAACACCAATATCATCTAAAATTTATTTAAAGCACTAACAAATACCCCAGTGTACTGGACACGCCAAACAAATACTAATGACTCATTTCTTTCTTTCTTTTTTTTTTTTTGGTTCTTTTTTTCGGAGCTGGGGACTGAACCCAGGGCCTTGCGCTTCCTAGGCAAGCGCTCTACCACTGAGCTAAATCCCCAACCCCTCCCCATTTCTATTCAAATAATATTTTGAGAGAAAAAACCCCAAAAGTCTAACTTTATATGTATATGTATGTTTATGTTACATATATGTATACATTTTTATGTACAAATCATCAATAGTAGGAAAAAGATTACATCTTGGAAAGTTTTTCTAACTGGAGTTAAGTAACAAGCCCAGAAAAACAATACATTTCCTTGACATTACATTTGTCCTCATCTTCTAACTTGACGGCATCTTAGGCAGCTTACACGTTAGTAATTTATAGTGCCACTTTTTAGTTTTCCAGTTTTTGAAGATATTTTTCCAATGAATTATAAAAGCAAGTGCCCTTCCACAATACGTGCTGACATAGTTTGTTTTAGAACTGTATTTCGCCATTCAAACCGTGGATTTAAAAGACTAAACAAGATAGTCTTAAGCTTGTAAATAAATTTTTATCAACGCCCATGACACTCAGTGAGCTTATTTTTTAAGTCTAAGGCATAACTCACAACTAGCTTCTCAGACTTAACAAGGGAAATCACTTAAAAGTTGACACTCCTCTGTTAAGATTTCCACCTTATTTTCACAGTTCTTAAAGTCCAAACATCGGGAGCGAGTTGTCTACTAATTTACTGTTCATTTTCTAATCAGCATTTGCCTTCTTCTATAGATTTAAACGGTTTCCCACTTTTCTGAAGGTTAAAGCCGCAAAGCAAATTCGTGTACTACAAAACACGAATCTGACAACATTCATCTAAAGCTAACGTCGTGTTGTCTCTCGACTCAAGCCCATATTTGGGATAAGCGCTTCGTGACTACTCTTGCCTTCACGCTGTCCTCCTCCTCCAGACCCTACCTCGGTAGAGAAAACACTGGAACCAACAAGGAGAAAGTGTTCAGAAAAACCAAGGTGTTGCAAGCGCTCTTCTTCTACCAGGGTCAGTCGAGTTATTTAGAAAAATAACTGCCAGGGGT
This sequence comes from Rattus norvegicus, assembly GCF_021556685.1. NCBI lineage: Eukaryota > Metazoa > Chordata > Mammalia > Rodentia > Muridae > Rattus > Rattus norvegicus. The sequence goes on from NC_141542.1 coordinate 75,289,132, forward strand.
TACATAATGTACAGCCACTAATTTCTAGATCTGACCACCAATAAATAAATATTTTTCTTCTTCACACCGCTCCCCGATCCCAGGAAACGGCCCTAAGAACAACCCCTAGGATTTCACTCAGGTGTCTGCAAAGCCGCGTCCTTTTCTTGCCTGAGGCTTCCTGCAAGAAATTTCTTCAGCCCTCACTACCAATGTGTCTTGCTCCCGCCTCCTTCCCGCCTTAGCCTAAGCCACCGACACCCTAACGCCCTTCCTAGGACCCCAAGTTGCCCCACAACGCTCATCCTCAAGCCACCTCAGCAGTCGCCTTCTCACGACCCTCCCGAGCTTGCTCTCAGGTCTGCAGGGTTTCGGATCCGCCAACATTCCTGCTGCCGCCACCCCACCTCACCTTCGTCAGCTCCCGGCTACCATGTCCGCAGCCGGAGAAGAAAACCCTCTTCACCCCGGGCACCGTGCGTTGTCGCCCTTCCTACCCCCCAAGACAGCACCGCCGCCTACCTGTCACCCCGCAGCCTCAGGCTTCCTACCGCCACCGCCTCCCGCAGCAGCCTGCCAACTGCAGCATAACAACCAGCCTTCTCATTGAGTGGGTCCACGTGCTTAATAACAACCGCTCTCATTGGCTGCGCTATGGCTTTGGCCCGCCTTTCGGTGCACCTCTTACAGATTCCGTCCGGGAGCAAGGAGAACAAGGCTTCATCGTCCTCCTCCTCCGTGTCTCCTACCGCAGTCAAACTCCAGCTGCAAAGAGTAGAAAACAATATCGACTTCCAGGCTTTTTCATGTCATCTCTGTCTTGTCTGGGAGCCTTGCGCTAGTCCCGGAACGTTTACTATCTCCTCCACTTTCCTGTCGTAAGAAACTAGAGGAAACAACGTCCGTTTCCGGTTGGCTCCAGCTGGAAGGTTGAATATTGAGTGTCCTGGGAGGTCACATTGCTGTCAGGTAATTTAGGGAGTTGATGGGAGACTTCTGGATAAATCTGGGAAATGCAGAAGTGGAGAGTGTTGAGAGGACGAGCTCAGACCGGGAGGAGATCCGGGACCTAGCTAGGGAGCCCTGCTGCCTAGTACAGCTGGACGAGGGGAGGCGGATGAAGGATACTGTGAGAATTACTGTGGTGGTTAAATCCCAGAGATGTTTTAACACGCCGCTGCCAGATGCAATTTACTCCTCGCCTCCTGGCTTTTGGGGTTGTGTTTGAATAGGGTAAAGAAGAACTCTGTCCCGAAAATACTTAAAACTAGAAGAAATAATTGCAACGGTTGTTTCACAAGCTTGTATTTTATGTACGAGTTCCCTAATATAAGTGTTTATGGTACAGTATTTAAGTGAAAAAAGCAAGTCACAAAATCAAGACTATTGCATAGTCCTAGGATTAAAGATTGGATACTAAAGTATAACATTTTATTTGTACATTCTCATTTTTACGGCCATCAGTTTTTAAATGAGGGGAATTTGAGAAACACACTTGAAAGCCCCAGATAAACTGTAAAAGTGTATGTGATGAAGTAACATCATTCTTCTTCCTTAGGGAAAGATAGTTAACACTTCCCCACTGCTAGAACGAGCCATTGTTAGTGGAGGTTGATCATCACTGAAGTTTTAAGTTCACTTTAAAAAAAAAAAAGATTTATTTATTTTATGTTAGTACACTGTAGCTGTTTTCAGACACACCAGAAGAGGGCATCAGATCCCATTACAGATGGTTGTGAGCCACCATGTGGTTGCTGGAAGAGCAGTCAGTGCTCTTAATTGCTGAGCCATCTCTCCAGCCCATAAGTTCACTTCTGACACAGGCAGATAGCATTTAAAATTTCCACAATTGTATGTTCATTTGTGGTTGAATATTTCTTTACTGTTCTTAAATGGGCAGTTGTAAAAGTAAAATAGTTGCCTGTCATTGAGCCCTTAGTGCAGTATAACTCACTCCATGGTGTGAGGGGAGAACCAGTTTGGTTAGGTTGTCCTCTGACCTCCACATGGGGGTCACACACACACACACACACACACACACACACACACACACACAAGACTCTAAATAAATACTTTTTTTAAAAGTAGGAACCCAGCATGATTCACAGGCCTGCACTCCTGGCACTTGGGAGATAGAGATAGAAGGACTAAGTCCAGAGGCTTCCCTAGCTGCATGTCAAGCTTGAGATGAAACTGAGCTTTGTGAGACTATCTCGAGAGAATAAACAATATTCTTGTAAGACAGGGGTGGCTCATACCCCAGTGATAATGTGTGCTTCACTTGGAAAAAAGTCTGATAGACATATTCCTTGTCATGCACATTCAGGAATTTCTCTTAAGAGATGATGGCCAAAGAAATGCAATGGAAGCCACATATGTAAAATTAAGATTTGTAGTAGACACTAAAAGTAAAAAGAAAATCTAACCCAATATGTTAAACATATTCTTATTTAAAGATACACTCAGAAGCCTGGTGTGGTGGCCTTTAGTCCTAGCACTTGGTGTAGACACAGGTGAATATCTGAGTTCAACACTAGCTTAGTCTACAGAGCAAGTTCCAGAACAGCTAGGGCTACACAGAGAAACGTTGTCTTGAACAAGTATATGTATTTATATACACTACTAATGATTACTCTGCATTTTCATACTGTAGATACTGTTTTGATACTTGTTACTCTTCCAGAGAACCTGAATTGGGCTCCTAGCACCCACACCAAATGGCTCACAATTGCCAACTATTTATTACTTTAGCTCCCAGGAATCTAATACCTTCCTTGGCATCCAAGGACAGTCCCATGCAGCATCATACACACACATACACACACACACACACACACACACACACACACACACACACACCCCACAAGTAAATTTTTTTTAAGAATTTATTTTGAAATTTAAATTGATTAAAATTCCCAGTTCCTTAGCCACATTTTAAGTGTTAGAAGCTAATAAATGAGACAGCACAGATCCAGAAGAGGAATTGGTGGCCATATATATATTTGAACATCCTTTCTTACCCCCTCCCCCTTTTCATTTTTTGAGACAGGGTTTCTCTGTAGTTCTGACAGTCCTGGAAGTTGCTCTGTAGACCAGGTTGCCCACGTGCCTCTGCCTCCCCAGTGCTGGGATTAAAGGCATGTGCCATCACTCCCAGTGAATGTTTTTAGGTCATGCCAGTATTTTCAGTACACTTGTGCTCGGTTTCACCACTTGGATTTGAAAATGGAAGGCACACCACAATGTGATCTCTACATTTCTCCATCTTGCAAGATATATTTTGGTTCTTGTTACTGTGAAAGATTAGAAGTACAGAATGACTGAGTGATTTTCTTGCATTTCATAGCTATGAGTTGTTTAGAAAAAGATAAATTTAAACTCTTCCATTGAGAAGTTGAGATTTTGTTGTTTGATTTATGTCTCTTTTGAAATAACAGTAATTTTTGTTTGGTATTTTGAGATGGGCTCACATGATGTTGCCCATCATCAGCCTTAAACTGTGAGGTCTGAATTGAACCTCTTTCAGGACCTCTTGAATGAGACTCACAGAGGCAGTGATCGATGCAATAGCAAGAGGAGTTTAATTCCAACATGTCGGGGTCCTCCCACTTCAAGGGGAGATGCCCCTGAGCAGACTCTGACAGGGCGTTATATACCTTGCAAACAATTGGGACAGAATTCAAACAGTTGGTAACTAGGCAAGGTATTGATGGGGCAAAGTGACCTCCAAGCTGACTCGTGATCAGTGGACCATTCTGGACTCTCCAGGGGGGGAATGGTTAGGAGTCAAGGGGAGGTTGGTTGGGAGTTACAGGTGGCTTTGTTTGACAGTTTGGTTTTCAGTTGCTCCAGGAACTAACTACTCCCTAGAAGGGAATGGTCTTTGTGCTTGGAGGTTTGCTGTGGAACTTTCCCACTGACCCCAACTCTGGCTCTTTCAAAACTGGTCTGAAGTAACCTACCTGCCTTAGCCCTCAGGTGGCTGTGACTACATGAATGTGTACCATAGTTCAGCTGAGATTATAATATTTAAAAGAAAACAAAGATTCCTTAGGAATATGTTTGTTTAACTTTGGAAGTTCCTATAGAAGAATTTTTTCTAAAATATTATAATTAAGTAGATTAAAATATATTGGCTTTATTAAAGAAATTTGTGCAAGAGAAATGGGTATAGAGTTTCATGTTTTCCTTCAAAATCTTACATTACAAATTAGTATTTTGAGACAGTAATATTGTAGCTTCAAAGTAGCCTTATACTATGGTAATAGTTACACTTTTAATTTTAAAAGCAATTTATTGTATCACAATTTGGCCCATTGGGCATAACTGCCCATGCCTGTAGCCCCAACAGTGGAGAGATGGAGTCAGGAGGCTCAGAAGCTGAAGGTCAACCTTCCATGCATATCAAATTGAAGGTCAGCCTCCTCTACTGAGGCTGGGGGACTCTGTTTTATAGATGCTCAATCAGGGTTAATATCCTAGCGTTTACATTTGCTTAAATAGAGGTTGGTTTTGTAAACTCTATAAAACATTTTTTAAAGTTCGTTTTTAACATGCCATGACCATGTGAAAGCATTACATTCTAAATTCGTGCTAGTAGCCTTTATTTGGTAATAATGAGTCTCAAAAATCTTTCTCAAATCTGAAACAGTCGATTTTTTCCCCTTTATATTATTCCTTTTTGTTTTGTTTTTGAGACACGGTGACAGTATTGCCTGGCCTGTTCCCAACTTGGGCTCTTAGAATCCAACAATATCTTTGTACATCAGCCTCTCTAGTGTCTGGGGAAAGAAGTATACACATAGCCAGGCAGTTGGTGGCTCACATCTTTAATTCCAGCACTTGGGAAGCAGAGGAAGATGGGTCTCTGTGCTTTCAAGGCCAGCCTGACCTGCAAGTTCCAACACAGAGAAAACTACTTTACTGATGTCACCAAATAATAATAAAGTAATGGATGAAGTGTTTCATTCAAAGCTGTGAGTATTGTAGTTTTAACTTGTAGATAATAGCTATATTTTAATTTTTTAAATATGGAGATCTTTAACATAATGTTCTGTGATTACCCTTTTTTGGGGGAGAAGTGGAGGGCGGTGTTTGTTACAGGGTTTTCTCTGTAACAGAGCCCTGGAACTCTATTTGTAGACCAGGCTGGCCAAGAACTCACAGATTCACCTGCCTCTGCCCCTCAACCACTGGAGTTAAAGGCATGTACCACTATATCCAGCTGATTTCTTAACATTTTTATAAATTTTAAATTTTGGTTAATTCATTAGTTACTGTGTTCATTTTTTCTCATATCCTAGTATTACTGTTTAATGAAATAAACATTTCATATACTGTTTTCAGCATATACTAATACATCTTTTTTTTTTTCTGTTTTGTAAAATCCCATTTTGAAAAATCCTGTCCTACTATTGAACTTCTATTATTAAATGGAAATATAATGGTAGAATTTTTTGGGGGGGTTGATTTTATTTCTGGAGAGCAATGATTGTAGAAATCCAACTGCTACCCTTATATGAATAATAATTCAGCACTATTCATACCCTTGAATTTTAAATTCATACCAACTTAGATGAGGACTAAGATAAAGTTTATTTTTACACTAGCAAAACAAACCTTAAAACAACCACTGACATAGTCTATTTGCAAAGGTAATTTATTGATTAAAAGGCTCGGTAAGATGAGTCTATTTTAGTTATTTAGTATATTTAGATTTTTATCAGTAAAATCTTGCTGAAAACATCCCTCCCATCCTCAGTTTTACCTCTTTTTTCCACAAGACCTAGAATATTATCTGATACTTTATAGAAAATATTCGTGTACTCTTGTATATCAAAAAGGATTAATATGTATTTTTGAAGAACTAGCTAGAGAAAGATAACAAAATAGCATGCACTCTTCTGCATACTCTTGCAGTAAGACTAAAGAGAGAAAACCATTATCTAGGCGTTAGGAGAGACTTCTGAAGTTAAAGCACAGGTTAAAGAACTAATTATGCCGTTCATTAACTGTCTTCTTCCTCCAGAAGTTACTGCTTGGAGTCTCATTGCCTTCACCTATCTTTTACTTTTATAAACTTTTTGTAAAGTTCTTTCTTTTTGTAAAAGCTTTCTACTCAGGTTTTCAAGAATGTATCTCTTTCAAAACATTTCACTTGAAACATAGACATCAAACTTGGCTCTTGGGTGTCTATAGTCTCTCCTTCCCTCCGTCCCTCTTCCGGTAGACATGGCTGCTGGACATGGTCACGAACACGGACATGGTCATGGTAAAATGGAACTTCCAGATTACAGACAGTGGAAAATTGAAGGGACGCCATTAGAAGCAATGCAGAAGAAGCTTGCTGCACGAGGGCTGAGGGATCCATGGGCTCGGTAAGATTAGTCTAGAAATGTCTTCTCCTTTTGAAATGACTTTTTTTTATTTGTGTACTGGGGCAGGAGGGTAGGTATGTATCTGCCAGAGTACACGTGTGAAGATAGAGAGGACTCAAGGGAGTCCTGGGCTATCATGTGGTCCTGTTGCCAGACCTGGCAGCCAGTACCTTTACCTACTGAGTCTTCTCGCTGGTCGGAACCTAGTTATTTATGAATATAGAGAGTCAGTATCCATGCTCTCTCGATCTTGTATCGTGAAAAGTTGCTTCTCAGTTTCCCTAGTGTTTTCCTTACCAAAGCTTTCTGTATTAGACTCCTGGGGGATATGTCTTTTGTCCCAGCTTTTCACTCAATGATGATGTTTTGCCCAGGCAAGGGGAGCTGAGTTTTCTTGTTTCTTGGGTTTGTTTTTTAAGTACCAGGGGATGAAATCCATTCTAGAAAGCCTGTCTTCTGTAGCCTTTTTACTTTTTACACACATTGCATCTGTGATATAAATCCTACATTTTGTTTACCACGGTAGCCATTCAAATTATTTCCAGCTTTTGGGTTTTATTATGAGTAAAGTTGCTACAAGTCTCTATGGATATATATTTTCATTTCTCTTGGCTAAATACTTAAGAGTGGGATTTCTGACCAAGCAGTGGTGATACATGACTTTAGTCTCAGCACTTGGGAGGCAGAGGCAGATGAATCTCTATAAGTTGAGGCCAGCCTGGTCTACAAAGTGAGTCCTAGGAAAGCCAGGGCTACACAGAGAAACCTTGTCTTTAAAAGGGGAGGATTTGGGGTTGGGGATTTAGCTCAGTGGTAGAGCGCTTGCCTAGGAAGCGCAAGGCCCTGGGTTCGGTCCCCAGCTCCGAAAAAAAAGAACCAAAAAAAAAAAAAAGGGAAGATTTTTTTCATTATATGATAAATCTGTGGGTCTTTTTATAAGAAATGCCAACCATTTCTAAAGAGGTAGTGTTTTTACCTATTTCCACCAGCAGTGAAATTTCAGTTGTTTAGTGGTCTCATCAGTACTTAGTGTTTTCAGTCTTTTAACGTTAGCCATTCTAACACCAAACATGGTTGTGCACACCTGTACTGTCAGCCACTGAAAGGTGGAAGTTGGAGGATTAGAATTACAAAGCCTATCCTCAGCTGTGTATCAAACTGGTGGCCACTGCGGGCTACATAACAGCTAATCTCAAAAAACTAAGGAAGATGAAGCCCTTCTAGTAAATATGGCAGCCAAGCGTTGGCGTGGCTTCCCTCCCCTGCCGAACACTAGTGCTTGTGTTAGTCATCCTGTGTGGACATCTGTGAGTTGTTTGCTCGGCTTATTTTTGGTGCAGTGTACCCTTGGGACTTTTGACCTCTTGTTCTGAGCTTTAATAATTCTTTATATATTTTTAAAGTAAGCCCTTTACCATATATAATGTTGATGTTCTTTCCCATGTTGTGTTTAACCTGCCTTTTCATCCTCTTAATGTTTTTAATTTCAATAAATTTCCAATTAAGTATTTTTGTCACTATTACTTTTGTATCTCATCTAGAATTTTTATCCTATATTTTCTAGAAGCCTTTTCTTTTTATTCTTTTTGAGACAGTTATGTGTCTAACCCAAGCCAGGCCTAGACTCAGAATCTTCCTGTTTTAGCCTCCTAAGTCCTAGGTTTGCAGACATCCATTACCTTACGGTTTTCTTTTTTTTTTTTTTTCTTTTTTTTTCGGAGCTGGGGACCGAACCTAGGGCCTTGCGCTTGCTAGGCAAGCGCTCTACCACTGAGCTAAATCCCCAACCCCTACCTTATGGTTTTCTTAAATTGAGGTATGATTATTCGTTTTGAGTTAATTTTTCTATTTACAAAAAAGTACTTATTTTATAATATGGGTATTTTGCCTGCATGTGCATTTGTGCACCACATATGTGCATCTGGTGCTTGCAGTGATCAGAAGGTGTTGGATCCTCTGAGACAGTTACAAACAGTTGTTGACCCTCCTGTGGCTGCTGTGAATCTAACCTGGGCGTTCTGGTTAGAGCTCTTAGCTACTGAGATCTCTCCAGTGCCTTGAGTTAATCTTTGTGTCCTTTGAAGAAAGAAGGAAGGCAAATATTATAGGTGGACATCAGGGCCATTTATTAAAAGATTATTCCCCACTGAATTACTTTGGTAAATACATCAAAAATCAATAGACCATCTCTGTGTGGTCTGTTTCTGGACTCTGTTCAATGTCTACACTTAGGTCCAGTGCCACAGTCTTTAACAGGGAGGTATAAGGTCTTCGGTTACCTTTCATTGGTTTAGCTCTTCTGAACACTTTTTATTTGCCTATAAATTCCAGTATGTGCTCATCAGTTTCTACAAATGGCTGACTTGGCTTTTAACTGGGCTCTCATTCACTATTTTACAAAATGCGTAACGTGACTCTTCCTGCTTATACTGAACTCACATGAATTTGCAGATGATTTAGCCCTTTTACATAGTGACCTTTTTAGCACACAAGTGACTTACAACTTTTTGAAATTTTAAACAGTATTTTCTTGCTTCTCTTGAGCATTTTGCTGAATTTATATTTGTGGTACTATTGTAAGTGGTATTTTAAATCTCATTTTCCAGCTGTGTCATTGGCAATTAATTTTCATATAATGATTTTATATCCCATCGATTATTTAGCTAAACTTTTATTCTAGCTAAATTACTGCTCTAGTAAGTTTTTATTTATATCCCTTAAATCTCCATTTGTATAATGGCTGTTCTGTCGCAGAGATGGCATTACATTGTCAGTCTATAAAGGTTTGACTTTTCCCTGGTGGGTTACAACGGAGTCTCACTCAATGGCTCAGGCTGACCCTAAACAGTGACTCATGCCTTTCAGCGCTGAGTACTGGGCTGTAGGTGTGTGCTGTGGCTCCCAATGTGTCCTTTCTTTTAAAATCCGTCCTGCCAGACTGTCCCAGCTTGTTAATTCCTGGGCACAGCGCACTCTTACCTGAGTCTCCTGAGTAGGCAGACTAGAGAGACTCGGGAACATACCTGGCTTTTTATTATTGTTGGTTGATAGATTTTTATGCATTTCTTTGTGATATGTCATTTTTGTTTGTACATAACTGGTTTTAATTTTCTAAAATTTTGTTAGGAATATGCAACAGGTCTGGTGTGGTGGCACACGCCTTTAATCCCAGCACTTGGGAGGCAGAGATAGGTGGATGTCTGAGTTCAAGGTCAGCCTGGCCTACAGAGCAGGCTCCGGAGTTCAGTGAGTTCCAGAGTTCCACAACCTGAGCTACCCCTGACATCTTTGTGTGGTTTTGGCATCTAAGCACTTTAGTTTGTTTCCATATTTTCTAGTGACACCGGGCTTGGTGTTGTCGTTTGGTTGGTTTTTTTGTTTTGTTTTGTTTTGTTTTTGTTTTGCTTTGTTTTTTAAGGTTTTTGGTCCCCTATAAAGCAATTTTTTTCTCACTAATTTAGACTATATATGCAAGAATACACACCTCCCTCTAGCTGTCAGCTTCCCCCCCACCCACCTCTCTCTGTTCAGCATACACAGAAGACTATACCAGAGCAGGAACTCAATCTTGTGAAGCACAGGCAAGGGAAGGCTGTGAGCCTCTTGAAGAGCAGCAGTAATGTCAGCTGTGTGCCCTTATGTGCCGAAGCACACTGGGCATTTTAATATTTACCACAATGTGTAAGGTAGATAGCAGTCAACTTAGAGCAGGAGGACTACTTCATATTTTGTATGTGAGACTTGGTCACATATTTTTAATTATCCTATGCAAAGAAATATTTCTACTACAACCTACGTTATTAAATAATGTTGCTTTGAACCAGATGTAGTGATTTGTGCCTATAGTCTTGCAGTTCAGGAGGCTGAAGCAGGAGGATTGCTACAACTCAGAGACTAGCCTAACCTAAACAGTGAGACTCTGCTTCAACAACACAGAGAAAAGAGTGTTCCCAGCACAGTGGCTCATGTGTTTAACCCCAGCACTTGGGATACAGAGACAAGATCACTGTGAGGCCAGCCTGCTCTACATTGTGAGTTCCAGGACAGCCAGGGCTATATAACAAGATGATATTTCAAAAACAAAACAAGGGTTGGGGATTTAGCTCAGTGGTAGAGCGCTTGCCTAGCAAGCGGAAGGCCCTGGGTTCGGTCCCCAGCTCCGAAAAAAAAAAAAAAAAAAAAAAAAAGAAAAAAGAAAAAACAAAACAAAAGGAAACAAAGCCCCACCAAAAAAAAAAAAAAAATCACAACCAAGCAAAAAAGAAATGCCACTAATGTAACATGTAAGTATTTAAGGAAGAAGAAAATCAGATGTATTTGGCTGGATGAATTAATGTGTATGTGGTTATAATGTTTCTTATCTTTTTCTTTTAGCAATGAGGCTTGGAGATACATGGGCGGCTTTGCAGACAATATCACCTTCACGAGCGTAATGTTAAAAGGATTCAAATGGGGGTTTGCTGCGTTTGTGGTAGCTTTAGGGGCCGAGTATTTCCTGACTTCCCATGAGGATAAGAAGCATCACTGAAGAGAGCACCTGTGACGTCTTCCATGAAAATAAGATTTCTCTCACCATAGCATCCTTGGCTGTGTGTCTGTCCTTGAAAGAATATTGTATGGTTTAATAAAGCAAGAAAAACTGTGGGTTTTTTGTAACTATTAAATAAAATTAAAAAGAAAAACTTAATGTATGTACCCGTAACCTCAGCACTTGGAAAGCTGAGGAGGAAGGATCATGAGTTCAAGGCTACTTAAGCTATATAGTAAGACTGTCCGTAAATGTATGTGTACACACACATATATTGGACTGTTTTTTGGAATGATGGGTATCAGAGGTACCAGCAGTGGTATGTTCTGCATATAGCAGGCAGCTACAAAATTTAACAACACAAATGATGTGTTCTAAGAGGGTTTTTTTTTTTTTTTAAAGACCCAGCGAGTCCAGTTAGGAGTGTCAATATGTGCGTAGGTGTGAAGCTGTCCACTGGAGCTTAGACAACTTACCAGCAGCCACGCTCCAGAGGAAAACATGACTCCCTCCCCAAGTAGACACCAGTTGCCAATACTTCTTGGCTACACTTTGAGCCTCACAAGCCTCTACACTATCTGTGGTGGAATGTTGGTTGGCTAAATCTTATGCAGGTAACCACTGTGCAACAGCCACGTCACGTCCAGAGGACAGCATTTTGTAGCCGCCTTTCTTGTCCTGTTCCTACATTCTTTTTGTTCCCTCATGCATGATAGTCCCTGAACTGTTTGTGTCTACCTGTCATCTGTTCATGGAGCGTTTGATTCAGGGCTGAGCACTCAAGTTATTTAATCTCAGCATTTTGACCAATCAGTCTTTATATTGATTGCTCCTGGCCACAAAAAAAAAAAAAAAGTTGAGAGTAATGATAATTTACAAGTACAAGTGTAAATATATAAAAGGCAGTTTGACAAAGTGACTGTGACCATTTAACAAAATAGTGGTAGTAAGTTCCCTCCCTGGGGTGTATGACCTCCTGAGTCACGGACTTGACCTCATATCCAAACAGAAATTGTTGCTTACCCTGGGATAGCCCTGCCTCTATTACAGCAGTGCCACATCCTGCTTGGGAGATCCATGTTCCACAGTGCAGGGCCCAGTGCTGGGTAAGACCATTGCTGTCTTTTCTGCCTCTAGGTTTTTGAATTGGTCTTGTTATTTAGAGGAAGATCCTGTCATCCATTTCCTTGTGACTCAAATGTGTCATGTTCATTTTCTTTATCCTGTTTCTTCTCTGAATCCTCACTGGGCAGAGGGTTAGGGGTGGGGAGACTTGTTCACTCCGGCTGTTTCCTACTAAGGAACTAATCCCATTTGTAGTCTCTGCCCTCATGTTGCCAACATGAAAGCCTTGACACTTTTTAATGAACCAGACATTCCCCCATGTTAAATCTTTAAGACACCAGTTAAGATTAAGAGGCAAGAGAGATGGCTCAACAGTTAAAATCATTGGGTGTTCTTCCAGAGGACCAGGGTTTGATTCCCAGTATCCACATGTTTGTCATCAACAACCTTCTGTAACTCCAGTTCCAGAAAGTCCAACATCCTCTTCTGGCTTCCATGAACACCAGGTGAGCATGTGGTACGCAGACATACAAGTAAGCAAAACAGCCAAACATAAAAAAATTTTTTTAATTAAAAAAAAGTTTTAAAGTTCATTGAGAAGATATATCCTTTCCTTGAGTAGCCAAGCTAAAGTCAGAATGAGCAATTTTAAATAAGGCAGAAGAATGTCTAATAAAACTCAAGTGGTAAAATGAAATCAATAGAAGCTACAGTTTCTAATGACACAATCAGGTTGTTGGTGAGGGCTGTCATCTTTCTGAGGGGTGGGGTGTGGGTAGTCACTGGAACTTCTACCATTCATGATGGTTCTGTGTGCCATGTGCAGGCCATTAGGAGATTAACCATCTCTACATTCAGAGTGGAATTAAGTGTCACCATATTTTAGGAAGACACAAACATTTAGCCCACTGCATATTAGAATAACTAACAGCAATGATTATTTCAAAAACAAAAACAGCTTTTGTCTTTCAAGTCCTTGATTCTATAATGTTTGGTCTTGATCAACTGGCCAGCAAGGCTCAGGATCTGGTCTGTCCCTGGCCTACTTTAAACATTTAATAAGATACATTTATTGACTTGATATTCTAATTATCAATATAATTTGTGAAGGGTTGATTTTTGTTAATTGTATCCCTGATAAAAGGCACTCATAACACAGTCTATATTTGCATTGTATTATCTGTTAAATGAATGAGTCATTTTACATGATGAACATATAACAATTCGAGGTTAAGTCATGAGCTTATTTTACTGAATGAAAATGTGTAATGTCTAAATTGATAAATTTAAAAAATTACATTAAAGGGAAAAACTGCCAAGAATACAGGGAAAGAAACAAAACACTGGGGCCCCTTAGAAATAAGATAATTAGTTCATTAATAATTTACATTATGACTATGTGGCTCAAAGTTAGTTGATTGAGACAAGGATTCACTATGTAGTCCAGCCTCATCTCAGACTCACAGAGATCTACCTGCTTCTGCCTCCCCTGTGCTGGAATTGGTCCAAAGTTTAAAACATGCCAATTAAGATAAATTTTGAACTGGGGCAATGATTCAGTTGCTAAAGTGCTTGTTGCACAAGCATTGAGAACCTGAATTTGAATCTCCAGCACCAGAAAAAACAGGCATGGTGGTGTATGATTGTTACCCCAGCCCTGAGGGAGAAGGGGACAGATAGATTTTGGGGTCTTGCTGGCTAGCCAGTCACAACCAAACAGTAAGCACTAGGTTCAGTGAAAGATGCTGTCTCAAAAAAGAAATAAGGTAAAGCAACAGTGGAAGACAATATCTGTTCCCCATAGCATAGGTGCATGCATCATGGTGTGCATGCATCATTGTGTGCCCAGACGTGTGCGCATGCACACACACACACACACACACACACACACACACACACACACACACACGGACAAGTTGCTTTGAGCACAGTACTGTGTGCCTATAGGTCTACCTACCTGAGAGGCTGAAGCAGGTAGCTAGCAAGCCGGAAGCCAGCCTTGCTAACGTGCTGAGATACTAGATTAGAAAAAAGAAAGGGGGGTTGGGGATTTGGCTCAGTGGTAGAGCGCTTGCCTAGGAAGCGCAAGGCCCTGGGTTCGATCCCCAGCTCCAAAAAAAAAAAGAACCAAAAAAAAAAAAAAAAAAAGAAAGGAAGAGGGAAGAAAGAAAAAATGGAGAAACGTACTAGTGCCTATATAATCTTAAATACCTATACAGAGCTTCAAAATAGCTGAAGCCAAATAAACAGAACCATAGCTGGGACATGTTACACTCCCTTTGCAGTAATTGATAGAAGCAGCAAACAAGGCTGCAGAAGTCTTGAGCAGCACTACCACCAAGCTTGATGCAGTATTTATAGAATTCTGGAACAAAAGCAGAGCACAAACTCCAAGCAGGAGTATTACCATAACATTATATTTTGGGCCACGAAATTGGTCTCAGCAGAGTTAAAATGATTGGAGTCACAACCCTCAAAAAGAAATCACACACTATATCCTCAAACTACATAGAAATTAGAATTGGCCTCTGAAAATTCTCCATTATTTGGAAATTGGCAGCCAAATTGCTAAAAAAAAAAAAAAGCTGTTTTAGTTAGCTTCTTTGTTGTAGTGGTAAGACACTGAGCAAAGGCAATTTGAGCAGGAAAGGGTTTATTTCATCTTGTTTATTTTATCTTATCCCATCACTGAGGGAAGAAACATGGCTTACTGGCTTGCTGCTCTCCATAGCTTGCATGCTGTGCACTCTAGGACCACATGCCCAGGGTGGCACCATCCTCAGTGAATTGGCCTCATATCAGTCACCAACCAAGAAAAGGTACCACAGGTCCACAGCTAAAGGCCAATCTGATAAGAATAAATCTCTTGGGGTTGGGGATTTAGCTCAGTGGTAGAGCGCTTGCCTAACAAGCGCAAGGCCCTGGGTTCGGTCCCCAGCTCCGAAAAAAAAAGAAAAAAGAAAAAAGAAAAAAAAAAGAATAAATCTCTTTAACCCTCCCTAGTTTATGTCAGGTTGTCAAATCTAACCAGTTCAGAAGTCTAGAGAACATGGAAAATAACGAAAGAAGAAAAACAAGATCATCAATACCAACAATTTAAGATCTGCAGATAAGACTGATGCTTAGGGGTGGGCAAGGAGGAGGTACAAATGAAAAACAAATGGATGGATGCAGAAAGGAGAGGAATTTGCTAGAAGTCCTAAAGAGTTAAAATATAAAGACATTTTATACACATCTTTAAGCCAATAAATGTGGTAGTTTGGGTGACTGACACTGCTTTCTTTGTTCATCTTGTTCTGTTATATTTAAGGTCTTATACTTTTGGCCATCTTTCTGCCTCAGCCTCCTGAGTCCTGGGATTACAGGGGAATGCCACCATGTGCAGGAATATTGTCCTTTCATAAGACAGATTGCCAGGCCGGGGTTGTAGCTGAGTGTCTGTCATGTGCAAGACCCTAGGACCAATTTTCAGCATCACTTAAAAAAACAAAACTGCAAAAGATCATGCATAACTGAAATGGCTTTGTTCCTATTGCAAATGTTTGCATTTTGGGGTAACTGTACAATCAATCTCCTGCTGCGTTAGGTAGAAGAACATGAAGTGAAGTGCCCAGAGCACTGAAAGTAAAAATGACAGCAGTTTTGCCCTCCTGATTTCTGGCTTCATTTTGTCTACAATAATTTCTGCTGAAAGTAAAGAATGCAATTTCAGGGTTGGGGATTTGGCTCAGTGGTAGAGCGCTTGCCTAGCAAGCGCAAGGCCCTGGGTTCGGTCCCCAGCTCCGAAAAAAAGAAAAAAAAAAGAATGCAATTTCTCTTCTGTTTGCTGAATTTGCAGATCATGACTTGAACTCTCTAGTAGCTACAAAGTACACCAACTCCTGTTGTCTTCCATGTTGCCAATACTTAACTAGTATTCACCTCATGTGACTTTTGTTTTTCAACAATGACCAAAGTACAATCAGATAATGCTAGTTACATAAGCCTAGACTCATAAATAGGCATGAAATATCATAATATATAATAGAGCTACTTTGTGTATGGAACAAATCCACAGTAACAAGACCCAAAGTGACTTGGCTAGTAAGTTTGAAGTTAGATTTTGAATGCAGGTCTGATTTGAGAGCCCATATGTCTTAGTTAGAGCCTCTATTGCTGTGATAAAACACCATGGCCAATAAGCAAGTTGAGGAAGAAAGGGTTTATTTGGCTTACACTTCCAGATCATAGTTCATCTTTGGAGGAAGTCAGGACAGGAACTCGAGCAGAGAAGGAACCTGGAGGCAGGAGCTGATGCAGAGGTGATGGAGGGGAGCTGCTTACTGGCTTGCTCCTCATGGCTTGTTCAGCCTGCTTTCTTATAGAATGCAGGACTACCAGCCAAAGGATGGCGAGCCCTCCTTGATCACTCATTGAGTAAATGCCTTACAGCTGGATCTCATGGAGGCATTTCCTCAACTGAGGCTCCTATCTATGTGATGACTCTAGGCTGTGTCAAGTTGACACACACAAACCAGCCGGTAACCATAGAAACACTATGTTACATTGTGTATCATGACGTACAGGACAAGCAAGACCATGCACTGAACTAAAGGAGAACGTATTTAAACTTCTAACTATACTTATTTTCGTGTTTATTGCTGATAAATTAAACCTGGCTGATTTTTCTTTATAGTACTGGGGATTAAGCCCTTAGCCTCATTCTCTCTTTTATTATACAGTGGAGCCTCACCAAGTTGTCTCAGCTGACCTTGAATCCTTCTGTGACCTGGGCTGCTCATGAATTTATAGTTCTCTGCCTCAGTCTTCCAAGTACCTTGGATGATGACTCTCTGCCACCAGACTTGAGGCTTAATGAATAACCTCAAAATGATGTTTCCCCACCACTCACAAAAGTGGATATCGAGTGATTACATAGTGTTTAGGGAGAGCTCTCACAAGGGAGAAGTGTGTTCTAACCTCCAAAGGAGGATACAAAGGCTGGTCAGAAAATTGCTACAGGCTGTATTTTATGTATGTTAGGCTTGTAGAATTTATAATCCCCAAGTTTTAAGTAACTATCCTTCATTAAGTACATGAGCAGCTTAAAGAATTTTTTTAAAAAAGAAACTGCTGACTGAAGCTAATACCAATAATGAAAAGAGGCACAAATAAAGAAGGAACACAGCCATACTCTGTCAGCAGTGTTGCACGTGAGATCTCATCATGGGAAAACTGTCTCCTCCCACACGAGGTATAAAGAAGACAGAAATATGGACTTGGACCAGTTGTCAGAACAGGGAACCTTGCCCCAAGAGTATTGCTGATGTGGTCGCTTGGCCAACATCACAGAGTCAGCTTGATTAGAAAGGCATTACAGCTTAGCTCAATTCATCTATAGCTTCCCTTTAGTTTCTACATTTATGTGTTGTCATGAACATTTATGATGATGTTAGCATACGAAATGCGAACTCGTTTAAAGAATGTTGCTTTAGACTCTACTAGAATGAATTCCCTTTGCTATGTATGAGCAATGTTTAAACAGGGCCTTAGTAGTGAAATAAGAAATCCCCATATTTCAAGATCAGTATTTTTTTTCTGTTTAATCTCAAATGCAACAAAATAAAGCAATACTTTTGAAATATCCCACAAATTACAAAACTAACTGGAAAGAATTTTAGTTGTTACTAAAGACTGGGATTTCCGGGGATTTACATTGCAAAACAGGAACATTATGCACACTTAGGATGTAAACTGGGTCTGTGTGCTTTGTAAGATCATGTATTGTCATTTTTTGCTTTAAAACAGGAGTAATTCTTAGTCATAGGCCAAGCCAAGATTCTCAAAAGAAATTATATCTAAAAAGAAATATTCTGTATAAATATTTTATACATTATACTCTTTGTCAATTATTAATTTAGAACATAATATAAAGAAAGGGTTTATTGTTTACTGCGAATGTGTCATTTACTTTACATTTAAGTAGTTGGTTGCAACTGAATTTGGAAATAAGACCGTCTGGTGCTTTCTGCTGATTTGATAATCAATCAAACATCTTTTAAAATTTCCTTTTTAAAGGTACTGGTCAGGCATTTTTCTTTAGAGTAACAAAGAGGTTAAAAACTCTTAATTATATGTTTAATTGACTCATACATTTGAGAGAATATATGATTCCAGCTCTTGTACTAAACATATACATAGATATTCAATTTCATATATTATCTTGTTTCAAAATTTCCATGGCAAATACTAACCGTTCAGGGACGCAATCCTAAAGGCCAGCTCTGTGGTTCCTAGTAACCATAGCAATAACAGTCCTAAAAATAAACGGTCCTTTGTCAGTACAGACGGAACCATCTTGCTAAGGAAGCTTCAGGGTTGCAGGCAGTGATGTCACCTGGACTTGAGACTCCCTGTGATAGAAACGGAACACCACAGAACGGGGGCCTGATATGGATGTAAAGGCTTAAAATTGGATATTATAATCAGACAAGACATAATTAGAAACTAAAATATAACCTAAAATACTATATAATATTCTATAAAAATATCTAACAACGGGGGATTTGTGGAACTAGTGAGTATGCGTAAGATCACAAAGAACCTATAGTGTTAACTTGGACAGAGATTTCAGAGGCAGGAAGCATTTTTGTTTTTGATTGTTTGTCTCAAGACAAGGTTTCTTTGCATAGCCCTGAATGTCCTGGAACTTGCTCTGTACACCAGGCTGACCTTGAACTCAGAGATAACTGTTCACCTGCCTCTGCCTCCTGACTGCTGGAATTAAAGGCATGTGCTACCCCACCCTGCATTTTTTTTGAAATCCAGTGGCAAGAACATTAGAATTGAACCTACACATTGATACATGTTATATAACCTCCCCTTCCCCCACTGTTTATTAATGCTAAAGATACTGGCCAACATGGGTCTAGAACAGTTTATGCCAAGTCCAGTCAATAGATCTCTCTCTCTCTCTCTCTCTCTCTCTCTCTCTCTCTCTCTCTCTCTCTCTGTGTGTGTGTGTGTGTGTGTGTGTGTGTGTGTGTGTGTGTGTGTGTGTGTGTGTGTCACAGATCTTGTGTGGGGTTCACTTTGGAGGCTCATTTCTCTAATGAGTCCTGAAAAGGAAACTCAGGTTGTCAGGCTTTGCAGGAAGTGTCCTCAACTACCGAGTTACCTTGTTAGCCCTGTTGTTATTTGATTTGTCAAAATTGTAAGAAACAGAAACCCACATGCAAATAATGGGCCATATGTGTCCAACTTTGGCCAACATCAGGATCAAGGAGACTCCCTGGAATTACAACTAGAACATAAGCGAACATTTCCACACAGTTTCCTTGGACTCTGTTCACTAATTTCACAAATGTTTGTTGGCCACCTCATATATGTCAGCCAGCACTCTCTACTGCGCTTGGGCACTAGGGACAGGTCAGTGAATGAGGCACTGGACAGTTGCATTCCAGCACAAGTTTGCGCATGCGCTCTCCCTCCCTCCCTCCCTCCCTCCCTCCCTCCCTCTCCCTTCTCTCCCTCTCATTCTTTTTCTGATAGTAATAGCTGGGATGTTTTCATACAAACTACATTTTATCAACCAGTCTTTCCCAGGAACAAATTGGAAATTGTGGTTTGAATCGGGGAAATTTGATTATTCTTTCTCTTTGTCCTTCCCCCTCCCTCTTTTCACCATGCTTCTCAGTTCCCCTCCATTCTTCCTTTTCTTTTTTCTTCCCTTTCCCTTTTCTTTCCCTCTTCTTGTGAGAGAAAGAAACAGAATCCAGGCTGGTCCAAGCTCTCTGGTCTCAGCTGCCCAAGTTCTAGGATTATGGACACAAGAAATAGATTGGATTTCAAGGTTTGATTGTTTGGGGGGGAGGGGGGGAGGAGTGAGACAGCATTTCATTCGGCCAACTGGTTCCAGGTCAATATGTAGTCCAGAATGATCCTAAACGCCTGAGCCTCCCGCGTCCATCCCAAGAGCTGGGATCACAGGCATCGATACTAAGCTCAGGTTATGAGGTTTGTTTCTTGACTATAATCCAGTCTTACAAGTTGCACAGAACTTTGTCCGATGCTAAGAACACATATCTTGCCTTGTCTCATAGCTCAGCTATTTTCATGATGTCCTATTTTTCTTTACTAGATTATAAATCTTGAAAACCTCACTTTATTTAGCCTCCAATCATCTACATACTACGTTGCACATGTTAGATGATCAACAGATTTCTAATGTGGATGTAATTTAACTCCTTAATGAATACTTTAATCATAAATTGTTTGAGACAGTCTTACCATGTAATTCAGGCTGACCTGGAGCTTGTGGTGGTTTTCCTGTCTCTACCCCCAATGCCACGGTTACAGGCTCTTGAGTTTTCTGAGTACAAATTATCACTGACAGAGCTGACGTGCAGCTGCACTGATACTTTCCCAATACTTTGTGGAAAGAAAATTCTTCCTAAAAGTTTAGTGATTTGAACTGGAAATGTTTGAAATGACTTTATTGTTCTAATTTTCAAATCAGTCTTTACAGGAGTGCAAATTCTTCTTATACTTGAGGGTCCAGTATTAGTCTGAGAAAGAAAAACAGACAGCAACAGGATCTGAATTTCAAAATACAATGATACTCTTTCCATCCCATTCACATAAATCTTTTTTTTTTCAGACAGCAAGTCACAAAACAGCCAAGGTTGAATTTGAACTTGCCCCTCAGCATCCCTTCCTTGGCCTCCTAGCTGGCAAGATTGCAGGCCTGGTCTATCACAACGAGTTTAGAAATCTTCATGTGATCAAACTAGATAACATCTAACTTATCTTTTGGTTACCTCTCCTTTTGATATCATTCTTTCTCCCCTTCGATTGTTCTTTAAGGTCAACCATTTATTATTAATCAGAACAATAAAGAACATAATGAGATGTATAATTCTAAAACACATTAACACCAATTAGCTATATATGTAGACTGTTGGGAAATGCAGAGAACATGTATGGCTGACCGAAATGGGTTGGACATGTCCTGCTCATGCAAAATTTATGGCAGTATTGTCCTTGCTCAAGGTCCTGCGGCCTCCATTGGCCACAAGAAATAATGAGGCACTTGCTTGCTAAGCCTGAGGCCACATAGATTTAACTACAACGCCACAGAACACCAAAGCTCAACATCTGGTGACTGGTCGAAACCCCAGGCTATCTCCCCTCCCCTCTTCACTTTTAGGGACCTAATTCCTGCCACGAATGTTAAAGTCCCATCTCTTCAAGCCCTTATTGAGATGCTGAGACTTAATTAAAAGTTTGTCCTCTTTTTGCAGGGCTTGACTATTCTCTCGCCTGTAGACTGTGAATCTCTTGAGGCTAAAAAGGCCAGACAGTGAGTGTTGTGTTTATTTCCCCTGCCTTTCCCACTCTCCATAGGTGATGATGCTCACAAAGTTCAAGTAACATTCCGTTCTAGGATTTCTTCGACTATAGCTTCCTTTGTGGTCACTAAGGCAGTGACATGATGGCTCATTTTGGGATTATGCATTGAGGCCACATGCAGGGACTTTTGACAGATGTGTAAGCATGGTGTGTAGCTGACATATATCTGAGGTGATTTAATGAAGAGAAAAATAGTCAGAAATCAGAGTGTGTGAAAGGATTAATTTATATTAACAGTACATAAGAAAAAATTTAAAAACTACAAAAGGCTCCCCAAAATACTTTGTTCAACCTGTACAAAAATGCCCTGTTAATATTTGTTCCTGCTCAGTGTTGACTGGGGCAACAAGCATTTATAGTTCTTGTAAGTCACATTTGATGTGAGAGTATATTCCTCAGGCTTCTAATTTATAAAACAAGAACAATTGAAATTCTCAACTTTTAGCTTATAAACCATAGCAGCCAATGACCTCCTGGCATTCTTTGAAATATGGATATGCAGTCAATCTTTAAGTTGTCTCTGGAAAAATTCCACAGTCAATCTAGTAGAAAAGCTGGATAGTAAAAGTCTGTTGGAAATGAGTGCAGAGGTCTGGGACAAAGGGTTCTTGTCAAATCCGGTCAAGAGAAAATGCCGAGAGCCAAAGCCAGAAAATCCTGTTCAAATGGATTGTGAAAGGCAGGTTGTGCAAGGACGTGAGCCTGGGTTAGGATACAAGAGATCAACCACAGCGCCAAGCAGGCAAAGAAAACAACCACGAACAGCCAATGGCCGGCCATCTTCAGGAAGCCGGTGCTGGTGGCTGCAGCGTATTGCTAGAACCCAGAGATTAGTATTGAAGGGGTCGCCTTAAGGAGTCTGAAATGTAAGTTGACATGAAACTTCCAGTGTGGCGAAAGCCTCAGCCCGTCCTTAGATCCAGTCAGGCTCTGGCCAAAGAGAAAATTATAAGACTGATTGACAGGTCAGTCTTGTCCAGGGACATATTGTGGCAATACATGATACAAATATCTCTTACATTCTAAGAGACTGGAACATTTTCTGGAACTGACATTTCCTGGGTTAATTATACACCTTGAGGTCAGTTAAAACTTAAGACTGCTCTCCTACTGTGAGCTCAGCCTGTTTGTTTATTCTGCTTTTAAGAGAACACTGTAACAGTCAACTTTGGATTTCCCAGGAAATCAACCGTTCACAGCCTAAGATAAAGCATACCTACCTCTCCACTCTTCTCTGCTTCCGAGCCAAGAGGCACGCCTGTGTGCCTGCATGGGCGTTTCCGTTGGCTTTTGTCACTTGCTGGAAACAGCAAAGAGGCTGAAGGTGGCCTTATAAATGAACATCCACTAAATGACGAAAGCTCCATAGAGATATTGCTTCATAATCAATGGGTTTTCTAATACCGTTTGATATCTTAGTCAGCTGGGGCCAGAAACTAAATCCTTTACAAAAAATTCTGTTAGAGGTTTCTGTGAAGCATCCCTCCCTCATTCCTTCCTGCTGCGTGTGCTGTTCAAAAAAGAGAGAGCAGAGTCCTCTGTGAGGGACAGACATACACACAGATGTATTCACATAGACAGGCACAAGGACTAGAACAGATTGATAAGGCAGCAAGCATTTAGGGAGGCACAGATTCTGACTCATACAGGAGTCCGACAGGAAAAAATAGAAGACATGGGGAAAACGAGGTAGAGAATTCAGTATCTGCTTCCTCTTGGTTAAATGGCTCCAAGGAGAAGTGCTTTGATTTTTCTTTAATGCAACCTGGACATATTGTGGGTATTTTAGTTAGGGTTTTACTGCTGTAAACAGACACCATGATCAAGGCAATCCATTTTTTTTTTTTATTAACTTGAGTATTTCTTATTTACATTTTGAGTGTTATTCCCTTTCCCGGTTTCCAGTCCAACATCCCCCTAACCCCTCCCCCTCCCCTTCCTTATGGGTATTCCCCTCCCCATCCTCCCCCCATTGCCGCCCTCCCCCCAACAATCACGTTCACTGGGGGTTCAGTCTTAGCAGGACCCAGGGCTTCCCCTTCCACTGGTGCTCTTACTAGGCTATTCATTGCTACCTATGAGGTCAGAGTCCAGGGTCAGTCCATGTATAGTCTTTAGGTAGTGGCTTAGTCCCTGGAAGCTCTGGTTGCTTAGCATTGTTGTACATATGGGGTCTCGAGCCCCTTCAAGCTCTTCCAGTTCTTTCTCTGATTCCTTCAACAGGGGTTCTGTTCTCAGTTCAGTGGTTTGCTGCTGGCATTCGCCTCTGTATTTGCTGTATTCTGGCTGTGTCTCTCAGGAGAGATCTACATCCGGCCTGCACTTCTTTGCTTCATCCATCTTGTCTAATTGGGTGGCTGTATATGTATGGGCCACCTGTGGGGCAGGCTCTGAATGGGTGTTCCTTCTGTCTCTGTTTTAATCTTTGCCTCTCTAATCCCTGCCAAGGGTATTCTTGTTCCCCTTTTAAAGAAGGAGTGAAGCATTCACATTTTGATCATCCGTCTTGAGTTTCATGTGTTCTAGGCATCTAGGGTAATTCAAGCATTTGGGCTAATAGCCACTTATCAATGAGTGCATACCATGTGTGTTTTTCTGTGATTGGGTTTCCTCACTCAGGATGATATTTTCCAGTTCCAACCATTTGCCTATGAATTTCATAAAGGCATTGTTTCGGACAGCTGAGTAATATTCCATTGTGTAGATGTACCACATTTTCTGTATCCATTCCTCTGTTGAAGGGCATCTGGGTTCTTTCCAGCTTCTGGCTATTATAAATAAGGCTGCAATGAACATAGTGGAGCTCGTGTCTTTTTTATATGTTGGGGCATCTTTTGGGTATATGCCCAAGAGAGGTATAGCTGGATCCTCAGGCAGTTCAATGTCCAATTTTCTGAGGAACCTCCAGACTGATTTCCAGAATGGTTGTACCAGTCTGCAATCCCACCAACAATGGAGGAGTGTTCCTCTTTCTCCACATCCTCTCCAGCATCTGCTGTCACCTGAGTTTTTGATCTTAGTCATTCTCACTGGTGTGAGGTGGAATCTCAGGGTTGTTTTGATTTGCATTTCCAAGGCAATCCTTATAAGGACAACATTTAATTGGGACTGGCTTACAGGTTCAGAGGTTCACTCTATTATCGTCAAGGTGGGAACATGGCATCATCTAAGCAGGCATGGTGCAGGAGAAGTTGAGAATTCTACATCTTCATCTGAAGGCGCAAGAAGACTAACTCCCACCAGGTTAGGAGGAGGGTCTTAAAGCCCACCCCCACAGTGACACACTTCCTCCAACAAGGCCACACCTACTCCAACAGGCAGCACCTCCAAACAGTGCCACTCCCTTGAACAAACATATTCAAATCACCACAGTGGGTGGTTCAGAGTTTATTATCAATGTGTTTGATTGCTCAACACATCACTGCCATTAAGCAATTAGTTACTGTGGTTTTAGTGTACTTTTATTTTTGACTTTTGTACTGGGCATTCATTGGACTTCTTTGATCTATGGGTTTACAATTTTCAACAGATTCATAAATTTTCAAGCACTATTTATTCAAGTATTTATTTTGTCCCTTCACCTCCTCCAGGAATTTTAATTGTATAGACATTAGTCCACTGAGGCTATACTGCAGCTTTTCTGGTGTTGTTTATTTTGTTCTTTCTGTCTCTTTCGTGGTTTCATTTTACTCCTTTTTTTTTTTTCTTTTCTTTTTTTTTCCGGAGCTGGGGACCGAACCCAGGGCCTTGCGCTCGCTAGGCGAGCGCTCTACCACTGAGCTAAATCCCCAACCCCGTGGTTTCATTTTAAATGGTCTCTATTCAGTTCACTAACATTTTCTTCCTCAGTCTTCTACCTGCTGTCAAGTTCATGCAATGCATTCCATCTTGAGCACAGTAATTGCATCTAGAATTGTATCATATTGTGTGTATATGTATGCATGTACATGCATGCACATGTATGTGCATACAAATAGAGACCAGAGGTTGATGTCATGAGTCTTTCTTGATTGCTCTCTGCCTTATTTTTTCTTTTCTCTTTTTTTTTTTTTTTTTTTTCGGAGCTGGGGACCGAACCCAGGGCCTTGTGCTTGCTAGGCAAGTGCTCTACCACTGAGCTAAATCCCCAACCCATCTGCCTTATTTTTCTTTGGTGTCATTTTCCTTTTTAAATATGTCTATTTATGTGTGTATGTATGTATGTATGCATGCATGTATGTATGTGTGTACAGTGTGTGTGTGTGCATGCATGGCATGCATGCACATATGTGTGTGTACATGGGGTTACCATGTGTGGCATGGAATGTGTGTGAAGGTCAGAAGCCAACTTACAGAGACTGGTTCTCTCTTTCCACCATGTGGATCCCAGAGGGTCAGACTCAGGTTTGGCAGGCTTGATGGCAAGTGCCTTTCTAGCTCAGCCTTCTCACAGATCTCACCTTGTGTTTTTAAAACAGGGTCTCTCGGGGTTGGGGATTTAGCTCAGTGGTAGAGCATTGCCTAGCAAGCGCAAGGCCCTGGGTTTGGTCCCCAGCTCCGAGGGAAAAAAAAACAAAAACAAAAAAAAAAAACAAAAACAAAAACAAAACAAAACAACAACAACAACAACAACAACAAAAAAAAAAAAAAAAAAAACCAGGGTCTCTCAGTGACTCTGGAGCTTGGATTTGGCAAACCTAGCTGGACAGTGAGTTGTAAGGTCCCTCCCATCTCTGCCACCCCAGTGCTCAGGTGACAGGAAAGCCCCAGCCCACCAGCATTTGATGTGGGTTCTGGGCTGCCATGCTCAGCCCATGATGCTTGCACAGCAAGCACTTAACTGACTGTGCCACATCTCCAACCCACACCAAGAATTTTAACATAGGCCTAACATGGTGACTCGTGCCTTTAATCCGAGCACTCTAGAGACAGAGGCTGGTCTGCACAGTAAGTACCGGGACAGCCAGAGCTACAGAACAAAAGAGAGCCTGTCAAAAAACAAAACAAAACCAAAAAATTTTTAAAAAGAATTTTAACTCCTAAGACCTTAAGTTCTTTTGATATCTTTGAGGTCTTTACTTAAGGTGATCCACCTTTCCTATATCCTTAGATATGTAAAATAAGGTCATAGCATCTCTGTTTTTAATGGATATTACTTATTTGCATTTCAAATGTTATCCCCTTTCCCGGTTTCCCATCTTAAACCTCCTATCCCACCTCTTGCCCTTCTTCTGTGAGGGTGTTCCCCTCCCCATTCACCCATCCCTTCCCGCCTCCCTCCTCCCCCTACATTCCCCTACACTGGGGGTCCAGCCTTTGCAGGACCAACGTTTTCTCCTCCCATTGATGCCCAACAAGGCCATCCTCTGCTACATATGCAGCTGGAGCCATGGGTCTGTCCACGTGTACTCTTTGATTAGTCCCTGGGAGCTCTGATTGGTTGGCATTACTGTTCTTATGGGGTTGCAAGCCCCTTCAGCTCCTTCAATCCTTTCTCTAACTCTTCCAATGGGGATCCCATTCTCAGTTCAACGTTTGACTGTGAGCATCCGTCTCTGTATCTGTCATGCTCTGGCAGAGCCTCTCAAGAGACAGTTATATCAGACTGTCAGTATGCACTTCTTAGCATCAGAAATATTGTCTGGGTTTGGTGGCTGTATGTCTATGGGCTGGATCCCAAGGTGGGGCAGGCTCTGAATGGCCACTCCTTCAGTCTCTCCTCAAAATCTAGTTTTCATATCTCCTCCTATGAATATTTTTGTTCCCCCTTTTCCAGGACTGATGCATCCATACTTTGGTCATCCTTTTCATGAGCTTCATGTGGTCTGTGGATTGTATCTTTGGTAAAATTCGAGCTTCTGAGCTAATATACACTTATCAGTGAGTGCATACCACGTGTTTTTTGTGATTTGGTTACCTTACTCAGGATATTTTCTAGTTCTATCCATTTGCCTATAAATTTCATGAAGTCATTGTTTTTAATAGCTAAGTAGTACTCCATTGTATAGATGTACCACATTTTCTGTATCCATTCCTCTGCTGAAGGACATATGTATTCTCTCCAGCTTCTGGCTATTATAAATAAGTGTGCTCTGAACATAGTGGAGCATGTGTCCTTGTTATACATTGGAGCATCTTTTGGGTACATACCCAGGAGTAGTATAGCTGGGACCTCAGGTAGTACTAGGTCCAATTTTCTGAGGAACCTCCAGACTTATTTCCAGAGGGATTGTACCAGCTTGCAATCCCACCAACAATGGAGGAAGAGTGTTGTTCTTTCCCCACATCCTCTCCAGCATCTGTTGTCACCTGAGTTTTTGATGTTAGCCATTCTAACTGTTGTGAGATAGAACCTCAGGATTGTTTTGATTTGCATTTCCCTGATGACTAAGGATGTTGAACATTTCTTTAAGTACTCAGCCATTCAGTATTCCTCAGCTGAGAATTCTTTGATTAGCTCTGTACTCCATTTTGAATAGGGTTATTTGATTCTCTGGAGTCTAACTTCTTCAGTTCTTTGTATATATTGGATATTAGCCCTCTATTGGATGTAGGATAGGTAAAGATCATCTCCCAATCAGTTGGTTGCCATTTTGTCCTAATGACAGTGTCCTTTACCTTACAGAGACTTTGTAATTTTATGAGATCCCATTTGTTGATTCTTGATCTTAGAGCAAAAGCCATTGGTGTTCTACTAGGAATTTTCCCCAGTGCCCATGTGTTCGAGGTTCTTCCCCACTTTTTCTTCTATTAGTTTGAATGTATCTGGTTTTATGTGGAGGTCCTTGAGCTTTGTACAATGGATCAATTTGCATTCTTCTACATGCTGACCTCCAGTTCAATCAGCATAATTTGTTGAAAATGTTATCTTTTTTCCGCTGAATGGTTTTAGCTCCTTTGTTAAAGATCAAGTGACCATAGGTGCACAGGTTCATTTCTGGGTCTACAATTCTATTACATTGATCTACCTGCTTGTCTCTGTACCAATGCCACACAGTGGTGGGGGTTTTTTTTTGTTTTTGTTTTTGTTTTGTTTTATCACTAGTGCTCTGTAATACAGCTTAGGGGTCAGGGATGGTGATTCCCCCAGAAGTTCTTTTATTGTTGAGGATAGTTTTCGCTATCCTGAGTTTTTTGTTATTCCAAATGAATTTACAAACTGCACTTTCTAACTCTATGGAGAATTGAGTTGGAGTTTTGATGGTGATTGCATTGAATCTGTAGATTGCTTTTGGCAAGATGGCCATTTTTACTATATTAATCCTGCCAATCCATGAGCATGGGAGATCTTTCCATCTTCTGAGATCTTCTTCAATTTCTTTCTTCAGAGACTTGAAGTTCTTGTCATACAGATCTTTTACTTGCTTGATTAGAATCACACCGAGGTATTTTATATTATTTGTGACTATTGTGAAGGGTATTATTGTTTCCCTAATTTCTTTCTCAGCCTGTTTATCCTTTGAGTAGAAGAAGGTTACTGATTTGTTTGAATTATTTTTTTTTATCAAGCCACTTTGCTGAAGTTGTTTACCAAGCTTAGTAATTCTCTGGTGGAACTTTTGGGTTCACTTAAGTACACTATCATATCATCTGCAAATAGTGATATTTTGATTTCTTCCCTTCCAATCTGTATCCCTTTGATCTACCTTTGTTGTCTGATTGCTTTGGCTAGGACTTCAAGTACTATATTGAATAAATAGGGAGAGAGTGGGCAGCCTTGTCTAGTCCCTGATTTTAGTGGGATTGCTTCAAGTTTCTCTCCATTTAGTTTGATGGTGGCTATGGTTTACTGTAGAACTTTTACTATGTTTAGGTATGGGCCTTGAATTCCTGATCTTTACAAGACTTTTAACATGAAGGGGTGTTGGATGTTGTCAAATGCTTTCTCAGCATCTAATGAAATGATCATGTGGTTTTTTTCTTTGAGTTTGTTTACATAGTGGATTACATTGATGGATTTCCATATATGAACCATCCCTGCATGCCTGGAATGAAGCCTACTTGATCATGATGGATGATCATTTTGATGTGTTCTTGGATTTGATGTGTTCTTGCAAGTATTTTATTGAGTATTTTGTGTCAATATTCATAAGGAAATTGGTCTCAAGTTCTCTTTCTTTGTTGTGTCTTTGTGTGGTTTATGTATAAGTGTAATTGTGGCTTCATAGAAGGAATTGGGTAGTGATCCTTTTGTTTTTATTTTGTGGCATAGTTTGGACAGTGTTGGTATTAGGTCTCCTACGAAGGTCTGATAGAATTCTACACTAAACCCATCTGGTCCTGGGCCTTTTTTGGTTGGGAGACTCTTAGGGTCTGTATGCTTCTATTTCTCTAGGAGTTCTGGGACAGTTTAGATGGTGTATCTATCTGATCCTGATTTAACTTTAGTAGCTGGTATCTGTCCATTTCATCCAGATTTTCCAGTTTTTTGAATATAGGCTTTTGTAGTAGGATCTGATGATCTTTTGAATTTCCTCAAAAATTCTGTTCTGTTGTTATGTGTCCCTTTTCATTTATGATTTTGTTAATTTTAACACTGTCTCTTTGCCCTCTGGTTAGACTGGCTAAGGGTTTATCTAGCTTGCTGATTTTCTCAAAGAACCAGCCCCGATTTTGTTGAACCTTTGTATAGTCCTTTTTGTTTCTACTTGGTTGATTTCAGCTCTGAGTTTGATTATTTTCTGCCTTCTACTCCTCTTGGGTGTAGTTGCTTCTTTTTGTTCTAGAGCTTTTAGGTGTGCTGTCAAGCTGCTGACATATGTTCTCTCCTGTTTCTTTCTGCAGGCACTCAGAGCTATGAGTTTTCCTCTTAGCACTGCTTTCATTGTGTCCCATAAGTTTGGGTATATTGTGTCTTCATTTTCATTAAATTCTAAAAGTCTTTAATTTCTTTCTTTCATTTTCCCTTGAGCAAGTTATCATTGAGTAGAGCGTTGTTCAACTTCCATGTGTATATGGGCTTTCCGTCATTTTTGTTGCTATTGAAGAACAGCCTTAGTCCATGGTGATCTGATAGGATGCATGGGATTATTTCAATCTTCTTGTATCTGTTGAGGCCTGTTTTGTGATGGATTTTATGGTCATTTTTGGAGAAGGTACCATGAGGTGCTGAGAAGCAGGTATATTCTTTTGTTTTAAGATGAAATGTCCTATAGATATCTGTTAAATCCACATGGTTAATAACTTCTGTTAGTTTCTCTGTTTAGTTTCTGTTTCCATGATCTGTCCATTGCTGAGAATGGGGTGTTGAAGTCTCCCACTATTATTGTGTGAGGTTCAATATGTGCTTTGAGCTTTAGTAAGGTTTCTTTTATAAATATAGGTGCCCTTGCATTTGGAACATAGATATTCAGGATTTGAGAGTTCATCTTGATGGATTCCCTTTGATGAATATGAAGTGTCCTTCCTTATCTTTTTTGATAACTTTTGGTTGAAAGTCAATTTTATTCAATATTAGAATGGCTACTCTAGATTGTTTCTTGGGACTATTTTCTTGGAAAAATTTCACCAGCCTTTTACTCTGAGGTAGTGTCTGTCTATGTCACTGAGGTATGTTTCCTGTAAGCAGCAAAATGCTGGGTCCTTTTTACATATCCAGTCTTTTATTGTATCTTTTAGTATCTTTTATTAAGGAATTGATTCCATTGATGTTAAGAGCTATTAAGGAATAATGATTGCATTTCCTGTTGTTGTTGTTGTTAGAGGTGGAATTATGTTTGTGTGTCTCTCTTCTTTTGGATTTGTTGCAAGATTACTCTCTTGTTTTTCCTATGGTGTAGTTTCCCTCCTTGTGTTGGAGTTTTCCATCTATTGTCCTTTGTAGGGCTGGATTTGTGGAAAGATATTGTATAAATTTGGTTTTTTCATGCAACATCTTGGTTTCTCCATCTATGTTAATTGAGGGTTTTACTAGATATAGTAGCCTGGGCTGGCATTTGTGTTCTCTTAGGGTCTGTATGACATCTGACCAGGAACTTCTGGCTTTCATAGTCTCTGGTGAGAAGTCTGGTACAATTCTGATGGGTCTACCTTTATATGTTACTTGACCTTTTTCCCTTACTGCTTTTAATATTCTTTTTTTGTTTGTTTGTTTTGTGTATTTGGTGTTTTGACTCTTATGTGACAGGAGGAATTTCTTTTCTGTTCCAATCTATTTGGAGTTCTGTAGGCTTCTTATTTATTTGTGGGCATCTCTTTCTTTAGCTTAGAAAAGTTTTCTTTTGTAATTTTGTAGAAGATATTTACTGGCCCTTTAATTTGGGAATCTTCTCACCCTTCTATACCTATTATCATTAGATTTGATCTTCTCATTGTGTCCTGGATTTCCTGGATGTTTTGGCTTAGGAACTTTTTGCATTTTACACTATCTTTGATGGTGTCAATGTTTTCTATGGCATCTTCTGCCCTTGAGATTCTCTCTTCTATCTCTTATATTCTGTTGGTGATGATTGTGTCTGTGACTCCTGATCTCTTTCCTAGGTTTTCTATCTCCAGGGTTGTCTCCCTTTGTGATTTCCTTATTGTTTATATTTCCATTTTTAGATCCTGGATGGTTTTGTCCAAGTCCTTCACCTGTTTGGTTGTGTTTTCCTGTAATTATTTAAGGGATTTTTGCGTTTCCTCTTTAAGGTCTTCTTCTTGCTTACCTGTGTTGCCCAGTATTTTTTATGTCCTTCTTAAAGTCCTCTATCATCATCATGAGATGTGATTTTAAATCCAAACTTGTTTTTCCAGTGTGTTGGGATATCCAGTGTTGGCTTTGGTGCGAGAACTGGACTCTGATGATTCCACATAGTCTTGGTTTCTGTTTCTTAGGTTCCTGTGCTTGCCTCTCACCATCTGGTTGTCTCTGGTGTTAGCTGGTCTTGCTGTCTCTGACACTGGCTTGACCTTCCTGTAAGCCTGTATTTCAGCACTCCTAGAGACCAGCTTTCTCCCAGCGGGATCTGGGTAGAGAGAGCTGTGTCACAGGGTCAGCTTTGGGTGCAGGCAGAAACCAGAACGATCTTGTCCCAGACTGCTCCTGGGTTCCTGTGTCCTGAGGGCTCCAGGTGGGTTCCTCTTGGGCAGGAATGGGGTGGTCTCCCCTATGCTCTCAGAATTGTCCCCACTTCTGAGAGTCCAGCTCTCTCCCTCACAGGATTTGGGTACAGAGAGCTGTGGGACCAGGTCAGCACCCCATAGTATCTCTTAATATTTTTATATGCTAACTGTGTTGCATGTGGCAATTCTTTTTTATTTAATATTATACTTTATTTCCATTTCTCCCTTCCCCTTCCTCCCTCACACTCCTCCCTGCTCCCCTTCACATTCATGGCTACCTTTTCCCACTGATTGTTATTACATGCATATGTGTATTTGTATGTACATATATATGGCTAAATAAAATCCAATGTTAATGATCTTGGCATGTGTGTTTATAGGGCTGATCCTTTGTCACTGGACAACTAGGTCCTGTGGTGCTATGTGTGCTGGGGGCTCCCTAGGGAAATATCTGGCCTGGCAAGGTCTGTCGATTAGGGCAAGGGGAGAGAACTCAGGCAGGAAGGGGGCACTCCTTCTGACTTCCCTACTGCTGGTGCTGCTCCTTTCTGCTGCTGCTGCTTTGGTTGCTTGGCTGGGCTGAGCCGGCAGGAGACTGACTAGCTGGCGAGGGGTGCAGGGGAGCTTCTGGCAGTGAATTCAGAAGAGCAGATCTCTTCCTCAAGAGGTGGTGTTACGGTTCTTATGATAGAAGCTCTCAGAGGATGGAATAATTCCTGCACACCTTTAATCCTTCTGATCAGAATTCTTTTACTCTCTTCTTTTTTTTTTTTTCTGGAGCTGGGGACTGAACCCAGGGCCTTGCGCTTCCTAGGCAAGCGCTCTACCACTGAGCTAAATCCCCAACCCCCTGATCAGAATTCTTAAGGACAGTTTTGGGATGGAGCAGGGTCTGGCAGCAGGTACTTCCTATTGGTTTGGCTTGAGAGCTTGGGAAGACCTCATCTACACATTTGGGGGCGTGGTCCTGCTTCTAGGATTGATCTGTCTTGAGCCTCTGTGACCTGTGTTCACTTCCTCACCTGTGGAGGAGGGGCTTGGGCCATTGCCCTATGTGACTGGACTGTCTCAAACCTTTCTACAGGGAGTTGGGGGCCGGGGAACTGTAGTTAAATGATAGGGACCTCATCTCCTAGGAAACTGGGAATGTGCTTGCTGTCCCTTAGGATCTTCTGGGGATTCAACCTATCTTGACCAGGAATCAGGAGGATACTTTTCACAGCCACTGCCCTACAACCTCCCTGATTCTCAGCTTCACTCCTTTGCCTGCAGTTCTTTGTGTAGTGTTGAGGCCTCATGGGCTTTTCTCTGTCCAGTGTTTCCTGTTCATTAGTGTCCTCTTTGTTTAGCTCATGTTTGGGTAGTCCTGTTGCAAAGATTTGTGTATGCGGTTTCTAATGCTACTAGAAGACAAGATTTCACAGCAAACGCCTGACCCTCTGAATCTTACAGTCTTTCCACCCCCTCTTCTGCTATGTTCCCTCAGCCTTAGGTGCAGGAGTATTTTGTAGATGTATCCACTGGGACTGGGTTCTACAACCCTGAATTCTGATTGGTTGTGGTTTTCTGCAGAGGTCTCCATCTGTTTGCAAGAGAAGTTTTCTTGATGAGCAGCGAAGACTACATTTATCTGTGGGTGTAAGGACAAATGCTTGTAGATGGTTGTTGGGGATTATTGTGGCTTAGTATATTAGTGATTGTCAATTCTCCTCCAGTGACCATGACTTTGTTAGCACTGATTAGTTATCAAGGCTTCTGTCACTGGTCATGGCATCACTCTTGTTGAGCATGCCTTAAGTCCAAGTAAGAAGTTGTTGCTTTCCACAAGGTGTGTGTTCCATTACTGCACCCACAGGATTATTGTGTCATGCTGCTCATTGACGGTTCAAAGCTATATTAGCTGAAGAGAAGTATTGTTTTCCTCCCTTTAGAAGCACCCATGGTACTTTCTAAAAGATTTTATTTATTTTATTTATATGAGTATACTTATCTTCACACACACCAGAAAAGGGCATCAGATCTCATTACAGATGGTTGTAAGCCACCACGTGGTTGCCGGGATTTGAACTCAGGACCTCTGGAAGAGCAGTCAGTGCTCCTAATCACTGAGCCATCTCTCCAGCCCCCCACCCACCATGGTACTTTCTAATATCACAAAAGTCCTCGAGGAGGAGTCATTCAGGTCAGATCCAGCTCAGGGTTCTCTCAGCCCTGTTTCCAAAGTGCATGTTGACTTTGACAATGGCGACTGACCTTCTACCTCTAGGAGGTAACCAATGGCAACAGTCATAGGCTTTATTCTTGGGGACTTTATGCTTCTGTACTGGCCAGAAACTCCAAAGGGGGTTTCTCATGTTTGTTATTAGGGTTAGGGTTAGGTGGTCTTTGGTTCTTAGAGGGAGCCCTGCCATCTCAGATGGAAAAGTTCATTAAAACTATAAATGTATATTTAATACTGAATTGCATGCATTACAATCCTCTAGTTAATAGTATGAGCTCTGAAGCCTCTTCAGACATCCTTATTATTATTTTATCCATTTCCCTCTTTCTCCTGTACTTACCTCCCTCCCCTTCCCTAAGGAGCCCCCTTTCCCAGTTCCCTATCAGGTCATTTGTACCTTGCTCTTCCTCCTTATCCTCTTTGTACCCTCTTCTGTATTTGTCTTCTTCCAAATTCTTAAGGAGCCCCTCTCCCATCTGTTTAATATTTTTATGTAATAATCTTATTGTCTGTGGAATCTCTAAGATCATATTTTTCTTACTCTTTATCCTTCCATAATTTTAAATCAAACATTTGACATTATAAATTTATCTTATGTGCTGTAGATTTCTGCATTTCTATAAATATTTTAGCCTTATTCTGAAATACAGTTAAATCACTTATAAACAGTTGAATCTTTTTCATGTGTTTAGACTTGTAATGGACCAGAATCCACTTTGATCCGGGGCTAAGTTTTCTCCACTTCTAAGAGGTCGGTGAATGTAAGAATTTTCCATTTTGCTCAGCACAGACATAGACTCTTCCTGTCTCTCTACGAGTTTTGGAAATTGGCGCTTCTCTCCCAGCAGGTGGTTCTTCTCTTAGCCATAGGTACTGCTTAGCACTCAGCAGAACTCGTGAGGGTCACTTGGCAGATCCCTACTGATATTTCTTTATACAGTGCTGTCTCCTTTGGTATTTTGCTCTACAAACTCTAGTCACCTTGGCCTCCCTGAACCCTGTTTCTTCCAATGAAGAAGACACCCAGAATCAGCTCTAGTTCTTATTTCTTGACATGCCCTAGAAACTCTTTCAAGACAACAAGCTAGGCTGATTATGGGCCTCTGATAAGATCACTGCCCTGTATTGCCTGATGTCCAGTGTCCTAAGAATGTGAAGTAGACTTTATAGATCTGCATTTTAGTTACATCAGGTAGGGAGGTAATTTGGGAAATTTTCTGTTGCTGTGAAAAAAACGACCTGACCAAAAACACCTTAGGGATGAAAGGAGTTCATTTGGCTACAATTCCAGAGGGGGTACAGTTGATCACAGTAAGGAAAACATGGCAATAGGGAAAGAAAGAATGGGAGCAGGAGCAAGAGGCTTTTTGGGCACATTGCATCCACATGGAGGAAGCCCAAGGTGAACAGGAAATGGAGCTGGGCTCATAGCCTCTAAGCCTGCTTCTGGTCATACACCTTCTACAGCAAGACTCCACCTCCTCAAGGTGCCACAACCTCTCCAAATATAGTACCTGCTGAATTTAAAGGGTTCAAATATCTGAGCCTATGGAGATATTTCAAATTCAAACTACAACATTCCACCCTTTACCCCCATGGCTTGTAGCCATTCTGGTTGCAAAATGCATCTTGTCTAATTTCCAAAGTCCAAACACTGTTCAAAACTTAAAAATTCAAAGTCTTTTCTAAAACTCAAGGCAACCTCTTAACTGTGACACCCTGTAAAATTAAAAACAAACAAACAAACAAACAAACAAACAAACTGCATGCTTCCAACATACACAGGGTACACCTTCACATTAAAAAAAAAAAGAGGGGGGCATAGCAAGGAAAGATCAGATCAAAGAAGGACAAGGCAGACACAAAATCTGAGACTCATACTTTCAGAGCAGATTCATCTCTGTTCCAAAAGGCGTGGGTAACCCTTCCACTTCAGTGCTGCCTCTTTGATACACATGGTCTCTCTCTTAGACTGCCTCCACTTCATGTGTACAGCTTTCTTGGGTGGACAGCCAATCATTCTTACCTCTCTAGTATCCTGGAGCCTCTATTGCAACTAAGGCTTCACCCTCACAACATCATGCAGTGGCCTCTCAGGACTGCCACACAAGGATTCTGACTCTAGCAAACATTGTTTGACCTCAGGGGGCTAAGCTGTCAGAGATCACATCTGTTCAGCTTGTTGCACCATAAGATACAATAAAAACAGAGCCAGTGATTGTGCGGACTTTGTTCAAGCTCTATGCCCTGAGATTTTCATGCTGTTACATTTATAAAGAACTAGGAAGTAATGGGGACTCTCTCTATACATTCATCCACATACGGTAAGTGTTTAAGGCCGATGGCGGAGATAGTTAACTGCCCACTAATATCTGTTCCACTTTCTGTACTGGAATGTTTTTTTGAGAAGCAGCTACCAAGCAAGAGATAAAGCATGTCCGGCCTGACTATGACTGCATGGTGAGCAAATGGCAAGTTTTCACCAGTGAAACGCAGGTGGAGGTAAACTGTGTTGTTTTAAAGACACAGCTTTCAAGAAGCAGGTATATACTTCCTTCTTGCTTTTCCCATTTGTTGACTGAACACGAAGGTCAAAAGAGAACTTCTGAGGGGTTGGGGATTTAGCTCAGTGGTAGAGCGCTTGCCTGGCAAGTGCAAGGCCCTGGGTTCGGTCCCCAGCTCTGAAAAAAAAAAAAGAAAAGAAAAAAAAAAAAAAAGAAAGGAAAAAAAAAAAAAGAGGGGCTGGGGATTTAGCTCAGTGGTAGAGCGCTTACCTAGGAAGCGCAAAGCCCTGGGTTCGGTCCCCAGCTCCGAAAAAAAGAACCAAAAAAAAAAAAATAAATAAATAAATAAAAAAATAAAGAAAAAAAAGAGAGAGAGAGAACTTCTGTAGGACAGACACTGTCCTAGGTGCTGAAGTGATCATGAGACCTAGTCTCTGTGCCCGTGAATCTTGCTCCGGATTAAACCCAGGGCCTTACATGCATGCTAGACAAGTCTCCAGCCCTGAGGTATACCACAGCCCTGCCCTTCCAATATTAAAGATTAATCAATAAAGATACAAAGTAAACAATAAAAGAAACAGAAACACAGAGTTATACCTTTCCAAATACCTATGGTTCATGTCTTCTCGGTATTCTGATTGGCTGGACTGACTGGCTAGGGTGGTCCAAGGATCTGCCTTTCTCTGCTGCTCACAGTGCTTGAGTTGTACATGTATGCGACCACGCACAACTCTCACACGGGTGCTAGGGGGTCCAAGTTCAGGTCCTCATTGCTCCCGTGCTATGCGCTTTGCCACCTGAGCCATCTTCTCAGCCCCTCTGCTGCATTTCAGCCAGGAATAATAATTGACTTACTGAGACCATCCCCTCACAGTCTCATAACCAGGATTTTGCCCAAGAAGTTCCCAAGCCTCCTCCTACAGTTACTATAGCTTGACTTCCTCTTTTGTTCTTGCCTTTACTTTATAAATAGACTTTTTATTATATATTATTTTTTTGCTGAAGAATTTAGCGTTATTATGTGTTGGTAATAAGCAAAAGTGATATTTTTTTCAGTTGTTTGATGTCACAGTTTAAGTGAATTCCCCAAATATCTCAACTCCATAAAGCTTAAGCTTGCTTTCGCATTTGAATTATTTTGCACAAAAAGCCTTTTGAAATGTATTCACCATTTCTCTCCCTCCTGAAATAGCACACACAGAACATTCTTTAACCTTTGTCTGACTCAGGCGGTGACTGAAAGCATCTGTTATTGTAGTGGTCCACGCCACAGAGATGCCGGGATACTAGATGACTCCAGATGCTTTTTCTGTCATATTCATCATATATTCTTTTGCCTCATCTGCAACCAGCTGCCTCTCTTGCTCCTGATCCAGCTCCGGAAGCTCTCCCCCAACCCCCTTAATTCACAGCTCCTAATAATCTAGGAAATCAGCCAAAGAACTTGTTAGCATTTGTGATAAAAATAACTAGACCCCAAGGATCTTAAAAATAAGCTGAATTAATGTAATGGTACCTTTTTTGCACACTTCACTGCCTCTTTTTTCTTCCTGTTTCTGTTTGCTAAAAATAACTTCTTGACAAGGTATTGCGTTCTATTTATAGCCCACATGCATTGTCAGTAAAATAATATGCATTATGCATAAGTGGATACAGACACATGCATAATGCGTCAGTCAATACATTTTATGTCTACTTGTTTTCCTTAGGAATTCATTGAGGACGGAATTGCTTCTTTACACAGAACCTGAAATATAGTGAGAGCTCAACAACGTTTTTTTCAACGAGTTAACAGGTCTTATAGTATAGGTTCCTGGCACAGTAGCAAGTTCTTAAAATGCATTTGCTTCTCCATATGTATTTATTATTTATTTTAAAAATTTCTCCTTTGCATCCAGTCCAGAGCCCCAGCCCACGGAGTGATGTTACCACCCACATCCTTGATGGGTCTTTCTTCCTCAGTTAAAACCTCTGGAAACACTCTCACAAACTCCCCAAACACTCTCACATGTCTCCCTGGTGGTTCTAAGCCCTGTTATCAGGACAGTCATCACAGATGGCTTTTACCTTTTCTGTAATGCAGAAGGCTAGGGTATTTTCTAACAAGGTAAGGGGAGTAAGGCAAAGACTCCTGGGCGTATAAGAAGTCCAAGGCTATCAGTAGAAGGACAGTCTGGCTGATTAAGAGAATAGAAATCTCTGACCACAGTAAAAGTGTAATGAGCTAGGCGTCCACCTCCATGCTCTTGAGTGACTTTATTGTGTGCCTCAGTGGGAGATGGCAGATGACTAGGTTCTTTTGAGTTTGCAGTTTTCCCAGCGGGATACATGGAACAGGATTGAGGGCAGTGAAAAGGATAATTAGAAAGGTGATCCTGGGGCTGGAGAGATGGCTCAGTGGTTAAGAGCACTGACTGCTATTCCAGAGGTCCTGAGTTCAATTCCCAGTAACCACATGGTGGCTCACAACCATCTGTAATGGGATCTGATGCCCTCTTCTGGTGTGTCTGAAGACAGCTACAGTGTGCTTATGTATAATAAATAAATAAATCTTTTTTAAAAAAAAGTTGGTCCTGAATTCTAAGCTTCAAAAGGAGGGTTTCAGACAGTGAGGAAATGTGACAGTGAAGCCGGAAGCTGAATATTTATAAAAAGTGGAAGCAGAACTGAAAGAGAGTTGCCACAGATGATTATCTGACCATGGTGCTCTTCTGGTGTTTGGTGGTAAAATGTGGGTGTGGCCTAAACATTTTTCAAGGTTCTTTCTAGTTATTTCTTTTTTTCCCCCCTTTTTACAGTTTTAGATTAGATTTTATTTTTTCTTAAAAATGTTTTCATTGTATATGTGCATGATGCTGTTACATAAAGACACTTTCTTATGAGAAAAATAGTTTTCTTCCTATATCTCTCTGTCTCTTCTTTTCTCCCCCACCCAGCCTGCCATTATCCCTTTTTTCCCTCTGTGAACAATGTGGCTTCTACTTTCATGCATTTGTATACAATATAGGAACCACATACGAGAGAAGGCATATAATATTTGTCTTTTAAAGATTGTCTTCATTTGCTTAATTAACTATTTCAGGTTACATTTGTTTTCCTGCAAATATTATTAATGGCCAAAAAACAAACACACAAACCCTTTCTATCGTGTGCACTGGAGAGATGGCTCTGAGGTTGAGTCCTGTCACTCTTCTCGGAGGACCCTGGTTCAGTTCCCAGCACTCACATGATGGCTTGCAAGGTATGTATTACTCCAGTTCCAGGTATCCAGTGCCCTCTTTTGGTCTCCTCCAGCACTGCACACGCAGTGTATAGGTGCACACATGCAGGAAAAAGTTATAAACATAAAATAAAAACAAATAATGAACCCACACACCTATGGTCACTTGATTTTTGACAAAGGAGCCAA
Source organism: Rattus norvegicus (assembly GCF_021556685.1). Taxonomy (NCBI): domain Eukaryota; kingdom Metazoa; phylum Chordata; class Mammalia; order Rodentia; family Muridae; genus Rattus; species Rattus norvegicus. The sequence goes on from NC_141542.1 coordinate 75,329,627, forward strand.
AACCATCAAATGGAAAAAAGATAGCATTTTCAGCAAATGGTGCTGGTTCAACTGGAGGTCAACATGTAGAAGAATGCAGATCGATCCATGCTTATCACCCTGTACAAAGCTTAAGTCCAAGTGGATCAAGGACCTCCACATCAAACCAGACACACTCAAACTAATAGAAGAAAAACTAGGGAAGCATCTGGAACACATGGGCACTGGAAAAAATTTCCTAAACAAAACACCAATGGCTTATGCTCTAAGATCAAGAATTGACAAATGGGATCTCATAAAACTGCAAAGCTTCTGTAAGGCAAAGGACACTGTGGTTAGGACAAAATGGCAACCAACAGATTGGGAAAAGATCTTTACCGGGGCTGGGGATTTAGCTCAGTGGTAGAGCGCTTACCTAGGAAGCGCAAGGCCCTGGGTTCGGTCCCCAGCTCCGAAAAAAAGAACCAAAAAAAAAAAAAAAAAAAAAAAAAAGATCTTTACCAATCCTACAACAGATAGAGGCCTTATATCCAAAATATACAAAGAACTCAAGAAGTTAGACCGCAGGGAGACAAATAACCCTATTAAAAAATGGGGTTCAGAGCTAAACAAAGAATTCACAGCTGAGGAATGCCAAATGGCTGAGAAACACCTAAAGAAATGTTCAACATCTTTAGTCATAAGGGAAATGCAAATCAAAACAACCCTGAGATTTCACCTCACACCAGTGAGAATGGCTAAGATCAAAAACTCAGGTGACAACAGATGCTGGCGAGGATGTGGAGAAAGAGGAACACTCCTCCATTGTTGGTGGGATTGCAAACTGGTACAACCATTCTGGAAATCAGTCTGGAGGATCCTCAGAAAATTGGACATTGAACTGCCTGAGGATCCAGCTATACCTCTCTTGGGCATATACCCAAAGGATGCCTCAACATATAAAAAAGACACGTGCTCCACTATGTTCATTGCAGCCTTATTTATAATAGCCAGAAGCTGGAAAGAACCCAGATGCCCTTCAACAGAAGAATGGATACAGAAAATGTGGTACATCTACACAATGGAATATTACTCAGCTATCAAAAACAACGACTTTATGAAATTCGTAGGCAAATGGTTGGAACTGGAAAATATCATTCTGAGTGAGCTAACCCAATCACAGAAAGACATACATGGTATGCACTCATTGATAAGTGGCTATTAGCCCAAATGCTTGAATTACCCTAGATGCCTAGAACAAATGAAACTCAAGACGGATGATCAAAATGTGAATGCTTCACTCCTTCTTTAAAAGGGGAACAAGAATACTCTTGGCAGGGAAGAGAGAGGCAAAGATTAAAACAGAGACTGAAGGAACACCCATTCAGAGCCTGCCCCACATGTAGCCCATACATATACAGCCACCCAATTAGACAAGATGGATGAAGCAAAGAAGTGCAGACCGACAGGAGCCGGATGTAGATCGCTCCTGAGAGACACAGCCAGAATACAGCAAACACAGAGGCGAATGCCAGCAGCAAACCACTGAACCGAGAATAGGACCCCCGTTGAAGGAATCAGAGAAAGAACTGGAAGAGCTTGAAGGGGCTCGAGACCCCTTATGAACAACAATGCCAAGCAACCAGAGCTTCCAGGGACTAAGCCACTACCTAAAGACTATACATGGACTGACCCTGGACTCTGACCTCATAGGTAGCAATGAATATCCTAGTAAGAGCACCAGTGGAAGGGGAAGCCCTGGGTCCTGCTAAGACTGAACCCCCAGTGAACTAGACTGTTGGGGGGAGGGTGGCAATGGGGGGAGGACTGGGAGGGGAACACCCATAAGGAAGGGGAGAGGGGAGGGGGATGTTTGCCCGGATACCGGGAAAGGGAATAACACTCGAAATGTATATAAGAAATACTCAAGTTAATAAAAAAAGAGAAAAAATAAATAAATAAAAACAAATCTTTTAAAAATTCAGTGTGCATATATGTCCCCTTTTCTTTATGTATTTTCTGTTGTTATTGGCTCTTGAGTGGTATCTCACTGCAAGGTTACTTGGCCCAGATCTCTTGTCCTCCTGTCTCAGCCTCTGAAGCGCGGGGATTACAGGTGTGCACCACTATGCTTGGCTATGATTTTGCACTGAATTATGGTAGTTTGAGTAGCGGTGAAATGAAAAGGGTTAGTACAGCTTTCTCGGCAATTTGTCTTTTCCTCGCTATTTTTTGAGAGCCTAGATCACTGCTAGGCACACGGTGTTTTCTAGTTAATTTATTTGGCACTTTCTTAGGGCTATTGTTGCTACGGTAAAACACTTTCCTCAGGGAGCAAAGGGTTTGTTTGGCGTATGCTTCTTGATCACTTTTAATCATGAAAAAGTCAGGACAGGGCAGGAACCTGGAGGGAGGAGCTGATGCAGGAGCGGTGGAGTCATGCTACTTACTGGGTGCTCCTCATGGCCGCCTTAGTATAGCATCCAAGACCATCAGACCAGGGAAGGCCCCACCCACAATGGACTCCTCCTCAACCAATCACTAATAAGAAAATGCCCCACAGGCTTACCTCAGCCCAATCTTACAGAGGCATTTTTCTCAACTTTGAGGTTGAGACTAACAGCTTTTATCAAGTTGATATCAAGCTAGCCCACACAGGATAATTTTATGTACCTGATACATTCTGAAGGTCCGTTTAATACTTGTAGTAACTCTGTGTGATTAGAACGGTTATTATCATTACCTATTTAAAGACGATAAAGCTAAATCACAAGGCAAGACTCACTCGAGTCACACAGCCAGAAAAGAACAAAGTTGGGTCCAAAGTAAGGCCTGGTTCCAGAGCTATTTCAAACAGCTCTCGATGCAAGCTAAGCTGGGGTGAATCACTGGAAATGGCTTAATTGCGGATTTCGGCATCTCGTGTCACCCAGTGGCTCAAGTCTAAAGTTGCTCTCTTGTACAGAAACCTGGTATTAGGCATTAGCTTATCCTTGTGAAGAGGCTAATGTTCTAGAAGGATCGGGAAGAGAAAGCAAGACAGGAAGTCTTCACTGGGGTCCGTCCACCTTGTTTTTTAAGGTACGTTCACTCATTGGTTTGGAGCTCTCTTCAGTGTCTAGATTAGCTACCCACTTAGCTCCAGGGATCTACCTGACCTCTCCTCTTCAGTGCTGGGATTACAAGACCACACTACCATGCTTACCTTTTCCTTTTTCCTTTTTTTATGTTTTATTTCATTATTTTTGAGGCAGGATCTCACCATGTAGTCCTGGCTGCCTAGGGACTCAAATGTAGACCAGGCTGGCCTCAAATTCACAAAGACCTGACAGCTTCTACCTCCCAAGTGCTTGGATTAAAGGTGTGTACCATCATACCTGGATCTTAGCTTCAAAACATAAGTTTTCAAGAGCATATACCAATTATATTCAATAATGGGTTTCATTACACCATTTCCATACATGTCTGCAAACACAGTTTAGTCATGTTCATCCCAAATAACTCCTTTTTTACTTTCAAGGCTCCTTGATTCAAAGACTTATTAGAGTCGCTCGCAGGTAAAGAGCTGCTGTCACAAGCCAGGGCAACTTACTAGTGGCTACACCACCAGAGAATACATTTCTCTCCAGCAACCACTAACTCTGAAGATCTCCAGGGAGCAGAGGGGCCTGGTGAGAGCCTCCCCCACTATGATAGAATGTTGACACATAAGATCTTGTGTCGGTCATCATGGCTCCTGTGAGTTCATGACTACAACCATCATGCCGTGCAAAGAGCACCACAATCCACGTCTTCCTCTACTGTTCTGTTCTTTCTACTTCCTCTGCCACAGTGGCCCTTGAACCTTGGAGTGGGTGATGTAGATGTTCCACCTAGGGAAGAGCATCCAAGAGTCACTTTATCCTTGGCATTTTGACCAGTTATGAATCCTGTAGTAACTGTTACCCACAGGAAAGAGAAGCTTCTGCCAAAGCAGGACTAATCTATAGACATGAACTTCATTATTTTTTTTCTTTTAATTACCCACACCAGTGCATGTACAATGAATGAACCCAGGCAGCTTTAAAACACTACTGATTCTTGAACCCTCCTGGCAGAGATTAGGATTTATTTAGTCTTGGATGGCACCCGACTTCTAAAGCTCCCCAGGTGCAGTCAAGGTCAATGATTGTTAGAGTCATTGAAAACACACTATTATCTGTGTATTATCTCTATTATCTGTGGAGAAAGAGAACCTTGAACTTGGAGAAGCTATTAGGTCCTGATTTCAATGGGCTTTCTTCAGCTTTTCCTGGGGTTGTATCTTTCTCCCAAGTTGGTGAGCGGAGAGGGGAGTCTGTGAGACCCAGGGGACATTCCACACAAAAGCTCTCCTCTAGAACTAGATACCTAAGAACTGCAGCTATGTGATCAAAGACCCTTGAGCTGTTGACCTCTTCCCCAGGTCTATAACTCAATGACAGACTGTATTTCAAGCTTAAGGGGTCCCTGTTTCTGGAAGAATGGGGATGAAGGGTGACTTACAAACTGGAGTGTCTCCAGATGGGCACACAGTCAATGTCTGACAACTGCTGGAGACACAGATATGAAAGGTACAGGGGGCAGGGAGTTAAAGACCCTCCTTTATTAGTCTGTCAACTAAGAAGGCAATGCTGCTCGTTATTTCCCACCTGACATTAAGCTATAACAGCTTGATTATTTAGTCTGTCTGACCTTCAGGTTATTAGCAAACTAGATATAATGGTTCTTTGTGAGGATTACATGGAATAATTGTATATTTAGCACATATCAATAAGCCTACGACTCAACAGCTACACTGTGTCATGTGCTTGCCTTCAAATGGTCCTATAATCAAAGTAGCTTTGTAGGTCCCAGGAGGGGATGTGTTCATGAGCTGCTCCTCTGGGGTTTGTGCCTGCACTGGAGAGGAAACAGCACTATTTTTAACTTCAGTACTAGGCACTGAAATAGTGCCTTTGTGTCTAGTGTTTTGTTTTTTTTTTTTTTTTCTTCACATTATATTTTCTTCCCAAGCATTTTGTGATATATATATATATATATTTATTTTACATATATTAAATAAAAGAAAGGAGACAGGGTGCCTAAGCGCTTACTTTGTGTTCAGAAAGGACTCTCCTGCAGTAGAGGGGAATGGCAGGATGGAACTAGGTCATTCCGAGCCTGGCGAAGCAGGCTGAGGCAAAGACGCTCTAACTGTGCTCAGACTTCGCCTTGTTCTGTGTCAGCATCTCCCTCCAAGCTCCTGACGTTGGCTGAACCAGCTGCTGGCTGTCAGGCTCTGATGTTTTTCTCTCTTTTGACCTTGACGACCTCTTTCTGTCAAATTCCACAGTCGTGCTCCTTTAGTTCATCTGAAGACAAGACCTTAACACAGAAAATGGCAGAGCTTTTGTGGGTAGAAGCTGGGAGAACAGAGCCAAAGATGTGTGGCTATGGAAACATAGAAAGAATTTGAGCCTTGGAAGAGGTAAAACTTGTTCAAAAGCAGACTGTTTCCTTTTGGTTTCTAAATCTATTCCCAAATGCCTGCAATTTCCCATGCTTTTAAATTAATCATGTTTTTGCTTAATTAGATACTCCGTTAGAGAAATGAATTCCAACTCTGGCCATCATAAAATTCCTGGGGAAGTTAAAAGGCCTGGGGTGGAGTCTAGGCTTTGATAGTTTTTAAAACTCCCCAGTAAGTACAGAAAGTTGGAAACACACACTAAATAGTGATGTCACTGACATTTGATCACATTCTTTGTTTGCTTTCCTTTCGACTTGTATGAAAATGATTTTTAATGCCACTGTTACTGTGATGTGCTCTTTTGGATACTGAAGCTGCCTTATAGAAGTTTAGAACCCTGGCTGTGAGCTTTTAAAAGTTTTGAGGAAACGCACTAACATCGTGTATTTGATTGACTCTGAAGGGTTGTACGGTATCATGAAGAATACATTTAAATAAAACAAGGTTCTAAATCAAGTCTATTTTAAAAATAAAAAAAGAGAGGGGGCTGGAGAGATGGCTCAGCAGTTAAGAGCACTGACTGCTCTTCCAGGGGTCCTGAGTTCAATTCCCAGCAGCCACATGGCGGCCCACAACCATCTGTAATGGGATCTGATGCCCTCTTCTGGTGTGTCTGAAAACAACTATGGAGTACTCATTCATATACATTATTTTTTTGTAAGAAGTTATTAAAAAGGAATAACATTTTGGTTGACAAATGAGACCTATCTAGGGCAGAACCAGCACTTAAAAGTCAAATAGAGGGGCTGGGGATTTAGCTCAGTGGTAGAGCGCTTACCTAGGAAGCGCAAGGCCCTGGGTTCGGTCCCCAGCTCCGAAAAAAAAAGAACCAAAAAAAAAAAAAAAAAGTCAAATAGAGAAATTCAAAAGAAAAATCCAGGTGACAGGGAGCACCTGTCTGAAGAGAGTAAGGTCAGGGAAGCAATCAAGGATTCCAATAAGAAAAGAGAAGCTACCGTGAGCTATGCTTGTAGGGCTAGGAAGCATCACCAATCGTTTCTCTCCCCACATTGGGAGGCTCCAGCAGGCACACTTTCCT